>NW_027219771.1:0-126857 GCF_027580195.1 Bos mutus | reverse complement strand
AGAATCTTCACAATCCAGGAATCAAACTAGTGTTTCCTGTGTCTCCTGCATTGCAGGCAAATTCTTTAAATGTTGAGCCATCAAGGAACTGCCTCCATGCATGTAAGGGGCACCTTAAATGTGGACTCTACCTTATTCCACCTGAATGAAGAGTTCAAACGAATAGAAAGAAGAGATAAGAAAGCATCCTTAAGTGAACAATGCAAAGAAATAGAGGAAAGCAATAGAATGGTAAAGACTAAAGATCTTTTCAAGAAAATTAGAGATAAAAAAGGAACTTTTCATGCAAAGATGTGCACTGAAGTATATAAACAGTTGGACCTAATAGAAGCAGAAGATATTAAGAAGAGGTGGCAGGACCCAGATAACCATGATGGTGTAATCGCTCACCTAGAGCCAGAAGTCCTGGAGTGTGAAGCCAAGTGGGCCTTAGGAAGCATTACTGTAAACAAAGCTAGTGGAGGTGATGGAGTTCCAGCTGTGCTATTTCAAATCCTAAAAGATAATGCCAATAAAGTGCTGCACAATAAGCCAGCTAATTTGGAAAACTCAGCAGAGGCCCCAGGACTGGAAAAGGTCAGTTTTCTTTCTAATCTCAAAGAAGGACAATGCAAAAGAATGTTCAAACTATCACATAATTATGTTCATTTCACATATTGGCAATATAATGCTCAAAATATTTCAAGCTAAGCTTCAATAGTATGTGAACTGAACTGAGACTTCCAGATCTATAAGCCAGATTTAGAAAAGGCAGAAGAACTAGAGATCAAATTGCCAGCATCTGTTAGATCATAGATAAAGCAAGGGAATTCCAGAAAAACATATACTTCTGCTTCACTGACTACACTTAAGCCTTTGACTTTGTGGATCACAACAAAATGTGAAAAACTCAAGAGATGGGCATTCCAGACCACCTTGGAAACCTGTACGCAGGCCAAGAAGCAATAGTTAGAACCAGAAATAGAACAATGAGCCAGTTCCAAATTGGGATAGGAGTACATCAAGGTTGTATATTGTCACCCTGTTATTTAACTTTATGTAGAGTACATCATGGTTTCAGTGTGTTTGCCCTCTGATGCCCTCTTGCAACACCTACCATCTTACTTGGGTTTCTAGAAAACTAGCCAATCTAATGACACTAGGACAACAGCCTTGTCTAACTTAATGAAACTAAGTCATGCCCATGGGGCAACCCAAGATGGGCAGGTCTTGGTGGAGAGATCTGACAGAATGTGGTCCACTGGAGAAGGGAATGGCAAACCACTTCAGTATTCTTGCCTTGAGAACCCCATGAACCATATGAAAAGGCAAAATGATAGGATACTGAAAGAGAAACTCCCCAGGTCAGTAGGTGCCCAATATGCTACTGGAGATCAGTGAAGAAATAACTCCAGAAAGAATGAAGGAATGGAGCCAAAGCAAAAACAATACCCAGCTGTGGATGTGACTGGTGATAGAAGCAAGGTCCGATGCTGTAAAGAGCAATATTGCATAGGAACCTGGAATGTCAGGTCCATGAATCAAAGCAAATTGGAATTGATCAAACAAGAGATGGCAAGAGTGAATGTTGACATTCTAGGAATCAGTGAACTCAAATGGACTGGAATGGGTGAATTTAACTCAGATGACCATTATATCTACTACTGTGGGCACGAATCCCTCAGAAGAAATGGAGTAGCCATCACGGTCAACAAAAGAGACCGAAATGCAGTACTTGGATGCAATCTCAAAAACGACAGAATGATCTCTGTTTGTTTCCAAGGCAAACCATTCAATACCACAGTAATCCAAGTCTATGCTCCAACAAGTAATGCTGAAGAAGCTGAAGTTGAACCGTTCTATGAAGACCTACAAGACCTTTTAGAACTAATACCCATAAAAGATGTCCTTTTCATTATAGAGAACTGGGATGCAAAAGTGGGAAGTCAAGAAATACCTGGAGTAGCAGGCAAATTTGGCCTTGGAATATGAAATGAAGCAGGGCAAAGACTAATAGAGTTTTATCAAGAAAATGCACTGGTCATAGCAAGCACTCTCTTGCACCAACACAAGAGAAGACTCTACACATGAACATCACCAGAAGGTCAACACCAAAATCAGATGGATTATGTTCTTTGCAGCCAAAGATGGAGAAGCTCTATACAGTCAGCAAAAACAAGACCAGGAGCTGACTGTGGCTCAGACCACGAACTCCTTATTGCCAAATTCAGACTTATGTTGAAGAAAGTAGGGAAAATCACTAGACCATTCAGGTATGACCTAAATCAAATCCCTTACAGTGGGATCCCTACAGTGGAAGTGAGAAATAGATTTAAGGGCCTAGATCTGATAGATAGAGTGCCTGATGAACTATGGAATGAGGTTCGTGACATTGTACAGGAGACAGGGATGAAGACCATCCCCATGGAAAAGAATGCAAAAAAGCAAAATGGCTGTCTTGGGAGGCCATACAAATAGCTGTGAAAAGAAGAGAAGCGAAAAACAAAGGAGAAAAGGAAAGATATAACCATCTGAATGCAGAGTTCCAAGGAATAGCAAAAAGAGATAAGAAAGCCTTCTTCAGCGATCAATGCAAAGAAATAGAGGAAAACAACAGAATGGGAAAAACTAGAGATCTCTTCAAGAAAATTAGAGATACCAAAGGAACATTTCATGCAAAGATGGGCTTGATAAAGGACAGAAATGGTATGGACTTAACAGAAGCAGAAGGATCTTCACGACCCAGATAATCATGATGGTGTGATCACTGACCTAGAGCCAGACATACTGGAATGTGAAGTTAAGTGGGCCTTAGAAAGCATCACTATGAACAAAGCTAGTGGAGGTGATGGAATTCCAGCTGAGCTATTCCAAATTCTGAAAGATGATGCTGTGAAAGTGCTGCACTTAATATGCCAGCAAATTTGGAAAACTCAGCAGTGGCCACAGAACTGGAAAAGGTCAGTTTTCATTCCAATCCCAAGAAAGACAATGCCAAAGAATGCTCAAACTACCACACAATTGCACTCATCTCACACGCTAGTAATGTAATGCTCAAAATTCTCCAAGCCAGGCTTCAGCAATATGTGAACCATGAACTTCCTGATGTTCAAGCTGGTTTTAGAAAAGGCAGAGGAACCAGAGATCAAATTGCCAACATCTGCTGGATCATCGAAAAAACAAGAGAGTTCCAGGAAAAACATCTATTTTTTCTTTATTGACTATGCCAAAGCCTTTGACTGTGTGGATCACAATAAACTGCAGAAAATCCTGAAAGAGATGGGAATACCAGACCACCTGATCTGCCTCTTGAGAAATTTGTATGCAGGTCAGGAAGCAACAGTTAGAACTGGACATGGAACAACAGACTGGTTCCAAATAGGAAAAGGAGTACGTCAAGGCTGTATATTGTCACCCTGCTTATTTAACTTATATGCAGAGTACATCATGAGAAACTCTGGACTGGAAGAAACACAACCTGGAATCAAGACTGCCCGGAGAAATATCAATCACCTCAGATATGTAGATGACACCACCCTTATGGCAGAAAGTGAAGAGGAACTAAAAAGCCTCTTGATGAAAGTGAAAGTAGAGAGTGAAAAAGTTGGTTTAAAGCTCAACATTCAGTAAACGAAGATCATGGCATCAGGTCCCATCACGTCATGGGAAACAGATGGGGAAACAGTGTCAGACTTTATTTTTCTGGGCTCCAAAATCACTGCAGATGGTGACTGCAGCCATGAAATTAAAGGACGCTTACTCCTTGGAAGGAAAATTATGACCAACCTAGATAGCATATTCAAAAGCAGAGACATTACTTTGCCAGCAAAGGTTCGTCTAGTCAAGGCTATGGTTTTTCCTGTGGTCATGTATGGATGTGAGAGTTGGACTGTGAAGAAGGCTGAGCGCTGAAGAATTGATGCCTTTGAACTGTGGTATTGGAGAAGACTCTTGAGAGTCCCTTGGACTGCAAGGAGATCCAACCAGTCCATTCTGAGGGAGATCAGTCCTGGGATTTCTTTGGAAGGAATGATGCTAATGCTGAAACTCCAGTACTTTGGCCACCTCATGCAAAGAGTTGACTGATTGGAAAAGACTCTGATGCTGGAAGGGATTGGGGGCAAGAGGAGAAGGGGACGACAGAGGATGAGATGGCTGGATGGCATCACTGACTCGATGAACGTGAGTCTGGGTGAACGCCGGGAGTTGGTGATGGACAGGGAGGCCTAGTGTGCTATTATTCATGGGGTTGCAAAGAGCTGGACACAACTGAGCAACTGATCTGATCTGATCTGATCTGGAGTACATCATGTGAAATGCTGAGATGGATGACTCACAAGCTGAAATCAAGATTGCCAGATAAATATTAACAACCTCAGATATGCCGATATCACCAGCTCTTTGCAGAGATCCAAGATGAACTGAGGAATCTCTTGATGAAGGTGAAAGAATTGAGTGAAAAGGCTGGCTTAAACCTGAACATGAAAAAGCTAAGATTATGGCTTCAAGTCCCATCACTTCATGGGAAATAGATGGGAAGCAATGGAGATAGAGGTAGACTTCATTTTTGAGGACTCAAAAGTCACTGACAAGAGTTACTGCAGCCTCAAAATTGAAAAAAAAAAAAAAAAGCCTGCTCCTTGAAGGAAAAGCTATGAAAAGACGGAAGGTATGGGGAGGGAGGTGCGAGGGGGGTTCAGGATGGGGAACACGTGTACACCCATGGCAGGTGCATGTTGATGTATGGTAAAACCAATGCAATATTATAAAGTAAATAAATAATAAATAAAAAATAATTATAAATAAAAAGCATCACTTTGCCAAAAAAGGCCTGTATAGTCAACTATGGTTTTTCCAGTAATCATGTACGGATGTGAGAGTTTGATCATAAAGGAGGCTGTGTGCCAAAGAATTGATGCTTTCAAACAGTGGTGTTCTCCAGAGAGTCCCTTGGAGAGCAATGAAATGAAACCAGTCAATCCTAAAGGAAATTCACCCTGTATATCCATTGGAAGGACTGATGTTGAAGCTGAAGCTCCAATATTTTGGCCACCTGTTGTGAAGAGCTAACTCATTGGAAAAGACCCTGATGTTGGGAAATATTGAGGGCAGGAGGAGAAGGGGTTGACAGAGAATAAGATGAATGGATGTCATCATTGACCCAATGGGTATGAGTTTGAGCAGACTCCTAGAGATAGTGAGAGACAAGAAAGCCTGGTGAGGTGCTGTCCAAGGGGTTGCAAATAATGGGACACAAGTGACTGAACAGCAAAATGAAGATTATTCCACCAGATGGCACTGTTCAGTCTCTAAAGAATGCTTTTTTTGTTTCTTTGTTTGTTTTTATAATTATTTTGTGGGCAAGGTAGGAAGGGGCCTTGAAGATTCTGAGACTCTTTTTGCTTTAATATATATTTCAAAAGATGACATGGGAAATAGGCAATATCATGATGTTAAACATTTTGTATATTTTTTTCCAGAGCTGAGACTGAAATAAGAACTGGGGCATTGATAGACTTATATTTGTAAGAATTAAATATTCTGCAAAGTAGAAAATATGCAGCCAAATCATGGCAGTAGAAGGAAGAGATGAAGGGAATATAAACACTGACCACTGAGAAGTAGGTGAGTGTTCAAACATCCCACTTACAACTGGCAGTAAGATGTCAAATAGTAGAGTATAATGAAAACAAGCATGGTGTTCTATGAAATGTACTATACAGGTTTAGACATATAGAAAAGACACAAAACTTTCTCATATAATAAACTAAATGTAAAAGCACAAAAGGAGAGGAGTTTATATATTTCAACATAAGATGCTATAGCAAAGTTTCTACCAAACATGAGTCATATCTATAAGCATGTACAGTGTGAAATTATCTATTAAAGAAAGGGTCTTTCAACTGACTTAACCTTATTCTGTCCGTATACAAGGAGCACACCTAATCAGAGTGACCAGGGAAACTAAACCTGATTTATGCACTGCAATTGGCCAGGCTTGGAGGAAAAAGAGACAGGGAGAGATGTGGAGAGCCAGACAGAGTATTATGCGGTTAGAATTTAGATTTAACAAGAATTTTTTGGGCTCCAAAATCACTGCAGATGGTGATTGCAGCCATGAAATTAAAAGACACTTAGTCCTTGCAAAGAGAGTTATGCCCAACCTAGATAGCATATTGAAAAGCAGAAAGCAGAGTTGTTACTCTGACAACAAAGGTCCATCTAGTCAGGCTATGGTTTTTCCAATGGTCATGTATGGAAGTGAGAGTTGGACTGTGAAGAAAGCTGAGAGCCGAAGAAGTGATGCTTGTGAACTGTGGTGTTGGAGAAGACTCTTGTGAGTCCCTTGGACTGCAAGCAGATCCAACCAGTCCATTCTAAAGGAGATCAGTTCTGGGTGTTCATTGGAAGGACTGATGCTGAAGCTGAAACTCCAGTACTTTGGCCACCTCATGCGAAGAGTTGACTCATTGGAAAAGACTCTGATGCTGGGAGGAATTGGGGGCAGGAGGAGAAGGGGACAACAGAGGATGAGATGGCTGGATGGCATCACCAACTCGATGGACATGAGTTTGAGTGAACTCCCGGAGTTGGTGGTGGAGAGGGAGGCCTTGAGTGCTGTGATTCATGAGGTCTCAAAGAGTCGGACATGACTGAGTGACTGAACTGAACTGAACTGAACTGAAAGGAACAAATGGGTCAGCAGGTAAAGAATCGGCCTGTAATGAAGGAGACATAGGAGACGCAGGTTGGATCCCTGGCTCGGGAAGATCCCCTGGAGGAGGGCATGGCAATCCACTGCAGTACTCTTGCCTGAAGAATTCCATGGACAGAGGAGCCTGGCGGGCTACTGTCCATGAGGTTGCAAGGAGTCTGAGAGGATTGAGCGAATAATCTCACGACCAAGCACACAGAGGAACAAAGGACATTGCACAATGCAAAATGTCCAAATTACAATAAAAACTTACCCGGTTGGGAAACGTGTGCTAGATCCAGAAACATGAGGTTCTACTGCTCCTGGATGCACCTTCAGCTTGGAACCTCTCCTCTGTTGTTGGAGATACGGTTTTGCTGTTAGTTCTGGGTCTAGAGAAGAAGAAGAACAGGCTAACAGGAATCTAACAGGATTTTCTCTCTGGATCACCAGATCTCCACGTGGAGATGTCTCACCAGATCTGTGTCTCTAACTACTGTGGGCAACTGCCTCACTGGTAGAGCTGGATAAATCTTCTTGTTTCTGATTTCCCACTCCAATCTATGGGCAAAACTCAGGGAAAACCTGCAAACCAAAGAGTGTGAAACATAGTTTATAAGTGCTAACCTCTAAGAGGGCATAGCAGTGTGTAGAAGGTGGATGCGGTGCTTGGCAACACCAGTAAATAATCAGTGTAGTTCAACATTGTCCACCACAATAACAACAACGATGCTTCTACATAACAATATTAAATCTGTCTCCTAAAATGAAGATTCCTTTGTTCCCTTTCTATAGACTGAAGTCAAAACTTCCAAGAGTCACCTTTTTTATATTTGGTGACATTATTACCTTGTTTAATTTAGTCACATCTTCACACAGGTGTCTTGTATTTTGAAAAAGGGAATTATTTTTCTTTTTAACCATAAGGGCAAAGAGGTAAATGTAGTTAAAAATTTACAAGTATATTTATCAGAATCAAACTAGAAAGCACAATGAAGCAATCCTCAAAGCAGATTCAAAAGTAGACTCTGAAAAAAAAAAAAAAGAAAGGAAAAAAAAAGTAGACTCTGTTGAAATTATAAATTCATTTTTCTACACCTGAAAATATATTTGCCTTGTCTTCAGCCAGCAATGAAAAAGTCCATGTCCCTTTCCTTGTGGGGTTAACCTAAACTTCATTTCCAAGTGGTCAGATTCTAGAGGGATCTCACACTTAATTGGTTCCTGCTGTCTTCTATTAACCTTTATAGGAACATAGAAAAGTGCAAACGAGAAGCCTCAGAGAATATCCTTATCCAAATATAATTTCCTGTCCACATCATGTAGCAATAGACAATGACCGTTTGGTGGCTGAGTTCAATGTCCCCAGCCTGTGTTCATATCAATCTCTGTGCCTGACAGTTCAATGACATAAGAGGCTTAAGATAGTTACTTTCCACTTCCAGGAAAGGGAAATATCCATTTTTCTGGTGAAAAGACCTTATACTATGACTTTACACTTTGGCAAAATAAGAAACTGTAAGCCTGGGAAAAGAATGTTATTAGTGATTGTACATCTTAACAAATGCAGACAAAATTATAATCAACACAACCTAACGCTAATACTTGGTTAAAAAAGAAATACAAGAAATAAAGTTCTTGCAAAGACAAATAGAAAATGTTTTTGTTCAATCATTTTATAGCCATTGATATGATACAGTGCCAATATGTTAGCACCCCAACAAACTTACAACACTGTTAGGGTTTGTGATGTTGTGGTTTTCAATAAAAAAAGATATAGTTGGTCTTTGTCCCCCTTTTGGGCACAGAACTCTAAAAACTCTTGGAATTCCCTATATGTCTTTTGTTATGTTAATACAGTGACTTCTGGAAATCTTCTAATGATGGAGGCTAGTTCCCCAGGGAACCATCCATATGACTAGATGGTTGAAACAAAGATCCCACCATCCTGAGGTCCAGCGAAGGGCAAGGGACTGGAGGTTTCATCAATTAGCAATGAGGTGAATAAATAAATAATTTATGCCCATGTAGTGATGTGTTGGTTCTGAGAACCTCCAGGACTCATAGCTTAGAGGAACTGGGAGTGTGGAGCCCTGGAAGAGCATGGAAGCTCTGCACTTAGTAGGTTCCTTCTGTCTTCTATTAACTTCTAGCACACTTTGCCCTGGGCCTCCCTTCCATCTGGCTGGTCATGAGTTAATCTAATTAGTTTATTTTGAGTTCCAGGGGCCACACTAGCAAGTAACTGAACCTGAAGATGAAGTTGTAGCTACCTCCAATCTTAATGATTAGACCAGAAGTGCATGGTCATGTGGATTTTTGATAGGCTTCTGAAGTGGGGAGGGCGGCATGTTTGTGGGACTAGGCCCTTAACCTCTGAGATCTGAAGCTGTTTCAGGTAGATGGTATTATTATGTACTAAATTGTAGCATACCCAGCTTGTGTTGGAGAATTGCTCGCAAGTATGGAAAAAAAAATACACATCATGATATAAAAGATCATCAAACCACTTGAATAGCATATTTCAGTTGGGATAACAAATAGACTTGTCCTCAGTGGAAATAAACTTACAGCTAAGTGTGGTAACTGAAAATGTTCAATTTCACAAACTGAATTTTGCACAGTTTCAATTAAGCTTCTTGTTTTCCCTCCCACTGTTTCCTTCATATGTGGTTGTGGTTGTTGTTATTCAGTCACTCAGTCGTGTCTGACTCTTTGCAACCCTATGGACTGCAGCATACCAGGTTTCCCTGTCCTTTCTAAGTACCATTTACTAATTTGACACCTGTCTAGGTTTGTCGTAACTCTCTTTAAAGGAGCAAGCATGTTTTAATTTCATGGCTGCAGTCATCAAGACAGTGTACTGAAAGCAGAGACATGAGATTCCTGACAAAGGCCCATTCAGTCAAAGCTATGGTTTTTCCAGTAGTCATGTATGGATCTGAGAGTTGTACCATAAAGAAAGTTGAGCACTGAGGAAATGATGCTTTTGAATTGCAGTGCTGAAGAAGACTCTTGAGAGTCTTTGAAGTGTAAGATCAAACCAGTCAGTCCTAAAGGAAATCAATCTTGAATATTCATTGGAAGGAGTGATGCTGAAGCTCCAATACTCTGGCCACCTGATGCAAAGAGCTGACTCATTGGAAAAGACCCTGATGCTGAGAAAGATTGAAGGCAAAAGAAGGGGGTAGCAGAGGATGAGATGGGTTAGATAGCATCATTAGTTCAATGGACAGGAAAGACTTTAGGAGACAGTAGAGGACCAGGAGCTTGGCATGTTAGTCCATGGGGTCACAGAGTCAGACACTGGTTAGTGATTGATCAACAGCAAACCTGACACCTGACCTTCAGTATGAGTAACCGAACTGTGCCACTTCTTAAAGTTTTATTGGAGAACTTCCTGTTTCTTTTCTTTTTAAAAAACATTTATTTGTTTTAATGATTCATGATTGCAATTCAATATTGGTTTGAATCTGTCATACATCAACATGAATTAACCATAGTTATACATATATCCCCTCCCTCGTGAGTCTCCCTCCACCTCTCATCCATTCCCACCCCATCTAGGTTATTCCAGAGCCCTGGTTTGGGTTCCCTGAGTCATACAGCAAATTCCCATTGGTATCTGTTTACATATGTTAGTGTATATGCATCCATGCTGCTCTCTCCATTCATCTCACCCTCTCCCTCTTCTCCCCCACCCTTGTCCATAAGCCTGTTCTCTGTGTCTGTGTCTCCACTGTTGCTCTATGAACAGGTTCATCAGTACCATGCTTATAAATACATTAATATACGGTATAGGTTTTTCTCTTTCTGACTTACTTCACTCTGTATAATAGGCTCTAGGTTCATCGACCTCAAAAGAACTGCTCAAATGCACTCCTTTATATGACTGAGTAGTATTCCATTGTATATATGTACCATAGCTTCTTTGTCTATTAAACTGTCAACGGATATCTAGTTTGTTTGCATGCATGTCTATCATATATAGTGCTACAATAAACAGTACAGGTGTCTTTTTTAGTTTTGATTTCTTCAAGGTATATGCCTAGTAGTGGTATTGCTAGGTCATAGGGTGGTTTTATTCCTAGATAGTAAGGAATGTCCATACTATCTTCCATAGTGGCTGTATCAATTTACATTCCCACCAGAAGTGCAGAAAGGTTCCCTTTCTCCAGACTCTCTTCAACACTTCTTCTTTATGAATTTTTTTGATTATGGCCATTTGGTCTGGTGTGAGGTGATATCTCATAGTAGCTTCGATTAACATGTCTCTAATAATTAGTGCTGTTCATGGATTTATTAGCCATCTGTAGGTCTTCTTTGGAGAAATGTCTGTTTAGATCTTTTGCCCACTTTCTGATGGGCTTGTTTGTTTTTCTGGTATTGAGTTGTATGAGCTGCTTGCATATTTTGGAAATTAATAATTCATAAACTGTTTCCTTTGCTATTACTTTGTTCCATCCTGAGGGTTGTCTTTTCAGTTTGTTTATAGATTCCTTTGCTGTGAAAAATCTTATAAGTTAATTAGGTCCTACTTATTTATTTTTGGTTTTATTTCCATTATTTTAGGAGGTAAGTCATGAAAGATCATGCTGTGATTTATGTCATACACTATTCTGCCTATGTGTTCTTCTACGAGTTTTATAGTGTCTGGCCTTAAATCGAAAACATTTAGTTTTTATCCATTTTGTGTTTATCTTTGTGTATAGTGTTATGAAATCTTTTAATTTCATTCTTCTGCACATAGTTGTCCTGTTCTTCCAGCATCAGTTATTGGAGAGACTATATTTTCCCCATTGTGTATTCTTGCCCCCTTTTTCAGAGATAAGGTGCCCATGGATGTCCAGGTTTCTCTCTAGGCTTTCTACCTTGTTCCATTGGTCTATACTTCTGTTTTTGTGCCAGTGCCATGCTCTCTGGATGACTATAGCTTTGTACTATAGTCTGAAATCACACAAATTGATTCCTCCAGCTCTATTCTCCATTCTTTTTTTAAAAATTTATTTATTTTAATTGGAGGCTAATTACTTTACAATATTGTAGTGGTTTTTGTTATACATTGACATGAATGAGCCATGGGTTTACATGTGTTCTCCATCCTGAACCCCCCTCCCACCTCCCACCCCATCCCATCCCTCTGTGTCATCCCAGTGCACAAGCCCTGAACACCCTGTCTCATGCATCAAACCTAGACTGATGACCTGTTTCACCTATGATAATATACATGTTTCAATATATTCTCTCAGATCATCCCACCCTCACATTCTCCTACAGACTCCAAAAGACTGTTCTATACATCTGTGTCTCTTTTACTGTCTTGCATATGGGATTATCATTAAGATGTTCCTAAATTCCATATATATGGGGTAGTATACTGTATTGGTGTTTTTCTTTCTGACTTACTTCACTGTGTATAATAGGCACCAGTTTCATCCACCTCATTAGAACTGATTCAAATGCATTATTTTTAATAGCTGAGTAATATTCCATTGTGTATATGTACCACAAATTTCTCATCCATTCATCTGCCGATGGGCATCTTGGTTGCTTCCATGACCTGGCTATTATAAACAGCACTGTGATGAACATTGGGGTACACATGTCTCTTTCAGTTCTGCTTTCCTCAGTGTATATGCCCAGCAGTGGGATTGCTGGGTCATATGGCAGATCTATTTTCAGTTTTTTTAAGGAATCTCCACACTGTGGAGATTCCTTAGTGGCTCCATAGTGGCTGTACTAGTTTGCATTTCCACCAACAATGCAAAAGGGTTCCGTTTTCTGCACAGCCTCTCCAACACTTATTGCTTGTAGACTTTTGGATAACAGCCATTCAGACCTGTGTGAGATGGTGCCTCATTGTAGTTTTGATTTGCATTTCTCTGATAATGTCTATTCTTCTTTCTTAAAATTACTTTGACTTTTGGAGGTCTTCTGTGTCTCCATACAAATTGTATATTTTTTTGTTCTAGTACTGTGAAAAATGCCACAGGTAATTTGATATTGCTTTCAATCTCTAGATTGCTTTTGGTAATGCAGTCATTTTCACCATATTGATTCTTTCAACCCAGGAGCATGGAATATCCCTCCATCTCTGTATTTCGTCTTTCATCCATGTCTCTTGATTTTCTGTATATAATTCTTTTCTCTCCATAGGTAGGCTTATTCCAAGGTATTTTATTCATTTTGTTGCAATGGTAAATGCGATTGATATCTTAATTTCTCTTTCTGATTTTTCTTTGTTATTCTATAGGTATAGAAGTGATTTTTGTGTATTGATTTTATAATCTGTGACTTTACTAAATTTACTGATAATTTCTAACAATTTTCCCATAGTACCTTTATGGTTTTCTATGTACAGTATGATGTCGTCTGCAAATAGTGAGAGTTTTACTTCTTCCTTTCCAATCTGGATTTCTTTTTTTTTTCCCTCTGATTGCTGTAGCTAGAAATTCCAAACTATATTAAGTATTAGTGGCATGAGTAGGCGCCCTTTTCTTGTTCCTGATCTTATAGGGAATGCTTTCAGTGTCTCACCATTGAGAATGTTTACTGTGTGATTGTTGTATATGCCCTTTAATCATAAATGGGTGCTGAATTTTGTTGAAAGCTTTTTCTGCATCTATTGAGAATATCATATGGTTTTAGCTTTCAATTTGTTAAAATGGTGTATCATATTAATTGACTTGCATATATCCAAGAATACTTGCACCCTGGAATAAACTCAACTTGATCATGGTGTATGATGTTTTTATTGCATTCTTGAATTCTGTTTGCTCTATTTTGAGGAGGATTTTTTTACCTATGTTCATCAGTGATATTGACCTGTAATGTGTGTGTGTGTGTGTGTGTGTGTGTGTGTGTGTCTGTGTGTCTGTGTGTGATATCAGTGTCTGGTTTTGCCATCAGTGTGATTGTGGCCTCATAGAATGACACAATAGAAGAATATAGAGGGATGTTTTCCTCTGCAAGTTTTAGAAAGAGTTTGGAAGGATAGGTGTTAGCTCTCGTCTTAAAGTTTTATGGAATTCACCTGTGAAGCCATCTGGCCTCAGGCTTTTTTCTTGGGAGAGATTTTTTATCACAGTTTCGACTTCATGTTCCTAATTCTCTTGTTCATAATTTCTATTTCTTCCTGGTTCAGTCTTGAATTGAAGGGGGTACAACTTTTCTAAAAATCTGTTCATTTTCTCTAGGTTGTCTATTTTCTTAGCATCAGTGCATTTCAGTCGTTCAGTCGTGTCCAACTCTTTGCAACCCCATGAATCGCAGCACACCAGGCCTCCCTGTCCATCATCAACTTCCGGAGTTCACTCAGACTCCTGTCCATCAAGTCAGTGATGCCATCCGGCCATCACATCCTCTGTCGTCCCCTTCTCCTCCTCCCCCCAATCCCTTCGATCATCAGAGTCCTTTCCAAGGAGTCAACTCTTCGCATGAGGTGGCCAAAGTACTGGAGTTTCAGCTTTAGCATCATTCCTTCCAAAGAAATCCCAGGGCTGATCTCCTTCAGAATGGACTGGTTGGATCTCCTTGCAGTCCAAGGGACTCTCAAGAGTCTTCGCCAACACCACAGTTCATCAAGTCTTCCGCTCTCAGCCTTCTTCACAGTCCAACTCTCACATCCATACATGACCACAGGAAAAACCATAGCCTTGACTAGACGGACCTTTGTTGGCAAAGTAATGTCTCTGCTTTTGAATGTGCTATCTAGGTTGGTGACAACTTTCCTTCCAAGGAGTAAGCGTCTTTTAATGTCATGGCTGCAGTCACCATCTGCAGTGATTTTGGAGCCCAGAAAAATAAAGTCTGACACTGTTTCCACTGTTTCCCCATCTATTTCCCATGAAGTGATGGGACCAGATGCCATGATCTCTTTTTCTGAATGTTGAGCTTTAAGCTAACTTTTTCCCTCTCCACTTTCACTTTCATCAAGAGGCTTTTTAGTTCCTCTTCACTTTCTGCCATAAGAGTGGTGTCATCTGTATATCTGAGGTTATTGATATTTCTACCGGCAATCTTGTTTCCAGCTTGTGTTTCTTCCAGTCCAGCGTTTCTCATGATGTACTCTGCATATAAGTTAAATAAGCAGGGTGATACAGTTGCTCATATTAGTCTTTTTTGATCTTTTTTATTTCTGCATTTTATGTTGTGACTGATCCTTTCTCTCTTTTTTTCTTTTTTTTATTTTCTTTTTTTAACTTTACAGTATTGTATCTTATTCCTCATTCCTTTGATTTGATTTTCACCATTTTTTCCTACATGAGCCTGGCTAATGGTTTGTCAATGTTCTTTATCTTCTCAAAGAATCAGCTTTTAGTTATCAATCTTTACTATTATTTCCTTCACTTCTTTTTCTTTTTATAATATAAATTCATATATTTTAATTGGAGGCTAATTACCCTACAATATTGTAGTGGTTTTGCCATACATTGACATGGACCCGCCATGGGTATACATCTGTTCCCCATCCTGAACCCCCCTCCCACCTCTCTCCCCATCCCATTCCTCTGGGTCATCCCATTGCACCAGCCCCGAGTGCCCTGTCTCATGCATTGAAACTGGATTGGCGATCCATTTCACATATGATAATATACATGTTTCAATGCCATTCTCCCAAATCATCCCACCCTGGCCCTCTCCCACAGAGTCCAAAAGACTGTTTTAACATCTGTGTCTCTTTTGCTGTCTTACATATAGGGTTATTGTCTCCAGCTTTCTAAATTTCATATATATGCGTTAGTACACTGTATTGGTATTGTTCTTTCTGGCTTACTTCACTCTGAATAATAGGCTTCAGTTTCATCCACCTCATTAGAACTGATTTAAATGTATTCTTTTTAATGGCTGAGATATATTCCATTGTGTATATGTACCACAACTCTCTTATCCATTTGTCTGCTGATGCACATCTAGGTTGCTTAGCCTCCATATGTTTGTATTTTTAATAGTTTTTTTTTTTTTTTTTTTTCCTGTTGCTGCTAAGTCGCTTCAGTCGTGTCCGACTACGGGTGACCCCATAGACAGCAGCCCATTAGGCTCCTCTGTCCCTGGGATTCTCCAGGCAAAAGTACTGGAGTGGGTTGCCATTTCCGTATCCAATGCATGCAAGTAAAAAGTGAAAGTGAAGTTGCTCAGTCATGTCCGACACTTAGCAACCCCATGGACTGCAGCCTACTAGGCTCCTCCATCCATGGATTTTCCAGGCAAGAGTACTGGAGTGGGGTGCCATTGCCTTCTCTGAAGGCAATGTATTTTTAATTTTTTTTTTCCCTCTGTAGTTGACATCTAATCTTACTGCATTGTGGTCAGAAAAGATGCTTGGTATGATTTCATTTTTTTTGAATTTACCAGGGCCAGATTTATGACCCAGGATGTGATATATCCTGCAAAAGATTTCATGTGAATTGAGAAAAAGGTGAAATTCATTGTTTTGGGGTGAAATGTGCTATAGATATCTATTAGGTCTAACTGGTCTATTGTATCATTTAGAACTGTGTGTTTCCTTGTTAATTTTCTGTTTAGTTGATCTATCCATAGGTGTGAGTGGGGTGTTAAAGTCTCCCATTATTATTGTGTTATTGTTAATTTTCCCTTTCATACTTGTTAGCATTTCCTTACGTATTGCGGTGCTTCTATGTTGGGTGCACATATATTTATAATTGTTATATCTTCTTCTTGGACTGATCCTTTGATTATTATGTAGTGTCCTTCTTTGTCTCTTTTCACAGCCTTTACATTAAAGTCTATTTTATCTGATATGAGCATTGCTACTCCTCCTTTTTTTGGTCTCCATTTGCATGAAATATTTTCCCCTGTCCTTCACTTTCAGTATGTATGTTTCCTTGTTTTGAAATGAGTATCTTGAAGACAGCATATATAGGGGTCTTTTTTTTATCCATTCAACCAGTCTTTGTCTTTTGGTTGGGGCATTCAATCCATTCAGATTTAAGGTAATTATTGATAAGTATGATCCCATTGCCATTCACTTTATTTATTTATTTTTTATTTTTTAAATTTTATTTTATTTTTAAACTTTACATAATTGTATTAGTTTTGCCAAATATCAAAATGAATCCATCACAGGTACACGTGTGCTCCCCATCCTGAACCCTCCTCCCTCCTCCCTCCCCATACCATCCCTCTGGGTCGTCCCAGTGCACTTTATTGTTTTGGATTCGAGTTTATAAACCCTTTCTGTATTTTCCTGTCTAGAGAAGATCCTTTAGCACTTGTTGGAGAGCTGGTTTGGTGGTACTGAATTCTCTCAGCTTTTACTTGTCTGTAAAGCTTTTGATTTCTCCTTCATCTTTGAATGAGATCCTTGCTGGGTAGGGAGAGGACAATGGCACCCCACTCCAGTACTCTTGCCTGGAAAATCCCATGGATGGAGGAGCTCGGTGGGCTGCAGTCTATGGGGTCGCTAGGAGTTGGACACGACTGAAGCGACTTAGCAGCAGCAGCAGCAGCTTGCTGGGTACACTAATCTGGGTTGTAGGTTTTTCTCTTTCATCACTTTAAGTATGTCCTGCCATTTTTTTCTGGCCTAAAATTTCCTTTTGAAAGATCAGCTGTTATCCATATGGGAATCCATTTGTGTGTTATTTTTTGTTTTTCCCTTGTTGCTTTTAATATTTGTTCTTTGTGTTTGATCTTTGTTACTTTGATTAATATGTGTCTTGGGGTGTTTCGCCTTGGGTTTATCCTGTTTGGACTCTGGGTTTCTTGAACTGGGTGATTATTTCCTTCCCCGTTTTAGGGAAGTGTTCAACTATTATCTCCTCAAGTATTTTCTCATGGTCTTTCTTTTTGTATTCTTCTTCTGGGATGCCTATGATTCGATTGTTGAGTGTTTAACATTGTCCCAGAGGTCTCTGAGGTTGTCCTCATTTATTTTAATTCTTTTTTCTTTTTTCCTCTCTGATTCACTTATTTCTATCATTCTATCTTCTACCTCACTAATGCTATCTTCTGCCTCTGCTGTTATACTGTTGGTACCCTCCAGAGTGTTTGTGATCTCATTTATTGCATTATTCATTATGTATTGACTCTTTTATTTCTTCGGGGTCTTTATTTATTGCATCTTCTCCATCCTTGTCTCCAGTCTATTTATTTGTAACTCCATTTTGTTTTCAGGATTTTGGATCATTTTCACTATCATTATTCTGAATTCTTTCTCAGGTAGATTCCCTATCACTTCCTCTTTTGCTTGGTTTGGTGGGCATTTATCCTGTTCTTTTAACTTCTGAGTATTTCTCTGCCTTTTCATCTTGTTTATATTGCTGTGTTTGGGGTGGCCTTTCCATACTCTGGCAGTTTGTGGTTCCTCTTTATTGTGGAGGTTCCTCATTGTGGGTGGAGTTGGTCAGGTGGCTGGTCAAGGTTTCCTGGTTAGGGAAACTTGTGTAGGTGTTCTGGTGGGTGGAGCTGGATTTCTTCTCTCTGGAGTGCAATGAAGTGTCTAGTAGTGAGTATTGAGATGTCAGTGGGTTTCATGTGACATTGGGCAGCCTGCATTTTGAAGCTCAGGGCTATGTTCTCGTGTTGCTGGAGAATTTGCATGGTATGTCTTGCTTTGGTTCTTGTTGGCTCTTGGGTAGTGCTTGGTTTCATTGTAGGTATGGAGGCTTTTGATGCGCTCTTATCAATTAATGTTCCCTGGAGTCAGGAGTTCTCTGGTGTTCTCAGGATTTGGACTTAAGCCTCCTGCCTCTGGGTTTTAGTCTTATTCGTACAGTAGCCTCAAGACTTCTCCATCTATACAGCACCAATGATAATACTCTAGGTTAATGATGAAAAGTTTCTCCACTGTGAGGGACACCCAGAGAGGTTCACAGTTACATGGAGAAGAGAAGAGGGAGGAGGGAAATAGAGGTGACGAGGAGAAGAGGGCGAATCAAAAGGGGAGAGAGCAAGCTAGTCAGGAATCACTTCCCTATGTGCTCTCTATAGTCTGGACCACTCAGAGATGTTCACAGAGTTACACAGTGAAGACAAGAGGGAGGAAGGAGTCCGATGTGGCCAGGAGGAGAAAATGGGGAATCAAGAGGAGATAGACAGATCCAGCCAGTAATTAGTTCCCTAAGTGTTCTCCACAGCCTAGAACACACAAAGAGATTCACAGAGTTGGGTAGAGAAGAGAAGGGGGAGAGAGAAGATAGAGGCAACCTGGTGGAGAAAAAGGAGAGTCCAGAGGGGGAGAGAGCAGTCAAGCCAGTAATCTGGCTCCCAAGTAAAAATGGGTACTGAAGATTGGGTTGTTAAAGGTACAAAAATGATAACAAATACCAAAAAGCAAAGATTAAAAATCTAGAGTAGAGGTTAGATTCTCAAAGATATGATATTAAAAAAACAAACCAAAGTCACAAAATTATAAAACATATATATGAAGTTTGCTTTAAAATATGGTCTTTTTTTTTGCAAGGTTATAAAAATAGTAGGTTATAAAAATGAAAATTAAAGGAATAATAGAAGACTTTAAAATTAAAAATTATAATAGGAAAAATATCTCTAGGAATTTCTCTAGAGCTGTTGTCGACAGTGTGAGGTCAATTCATTTTCAGATAATTCCTTGATCTGGCTTGTACTTCTTCTCAAGATCTATAGGCCCCTTCCTATGTAGTCAATGCTACCTACAGGGTTTTAATCTGTTGCACCTGTCACTTCCAAAGCAGTTCCCTCTGTTTATTATGGCTTCTTCTGTTTCTGGTCTCTTCAGCGTCTAATTTCTGCCCTGACACAGGGGTGCGATGGTAGTCAGTTTTCCAGGATCACTTGTTCAGTCGTGCTGTCAGGAGGGAGCAACACTGCAAATAAATATCACTGGCGTGTGTGGGAAGTGCTCCCAGGGTTTCAGCCACCCTGGGATTGCCCCCGCTCACTGTGTGTGTGCTTTCATTCTACACTTCTCAGGCTCTATGTTGCTCTGCCAGGAACTACCCGAGGCGGGCCCTGGGTTGCATACACTTCCCAAGTCTAAGTTGCTCAGGTTCAGGTTCTTGGATACTCCACAAAGGCACAGCCTTGGTTGGACCTGTGTTTGGTGCCCTTCCCAGGTCCGAGCAGCTCAGGTGACCAGGTGTTTGGCGAGCGCAGTCACCTCCAGGTAGGGGGTGCGTCTTATCGCCTCCCCCATCCCAGCTGCTCGGTTTTTGGAGTGTACAATGGACTCTCCTTCTCAGATGTGCTGGGTGTCTCTTCTGGGGAGCTGATCTCTGGCTGCAACCCTCCCGGTAGATGTTGACCCTCCAGAATCCCAAGTAGTCTTGGTTAGCAACAAAGCCTGCTTGCAGTTTGGTATATGATGCCTCTCTGGGGCCGCGATTGCCCCTTTCTGGCTCTGGCTGCCCCAGCCTGCCTATCTCTGGCTGGGGATGGGCTGGTCCACAGTCAGCCAACTCTGCCCAGTCCTTTGTTCTGTAAGCCGGCAGAGTTTTAGATTAGGGCTTTTCAGAGGATAGTTCTCTCTCTCTCTCTCTCTCTTTTTTCCTGTCTCTCTCTGGCTATCCCACAGTCTGTGTTGCTATCTCACCTTAGTTCCCTAAGATTGCCCTCAGGGCATTCAGGCCCAGGCCTTATCCTAAGCAATGCAGCCTGCCCCTCCCTGTCCAGCCCCTGCCTGCTAGTGGCAGAATCCAGCCTCTGGGCTGCTTCTCTACTGGGAGGTGCCATTGGCATGTAATCTGTGGGTTTTATTTATTTATTTATTTTTCCTCCTGGTTATGTTGCCCTCTGAGATTCCAAGACTCAGTACAGACCCCAGACCTGCCAGTGGGAGTGTTTCCTGGTGTTTGGAAACCTCTCTTTTTTAAGATTCCCTTCCTGGGACAGATCTCAGTCCCTACCTCTTTTGCCTCTCTTTTTATCTTTTATATTTTCTCCTACCTCCTTTTGAAGACAATGGGCTGCCTTTCTGGGTGTCTGATGTCCTCTGCCAGCATTCAGAAATTGTTTTGTGGAATTTGCTCAGTGGGTCTTTGGTTCATTTTCTGATGTCAAAACTTTAAAGTGTATTATATCTGAAATGAGAATTGCCACTCTGGCTTCTTTCAATTTTTTTTGCATGGGTATCACTTTCCATCCTTTTGCTTGAAATCTGTATGTGTCTCAAGGTCTGAAATGGGTCTCCTGTAGGCAGAAAATATATGGGTCTTATTTTTGTATTCATTCATCCAGTCTATATCTTTTGGTTGGAGAATTGAGTTCATTTACATTTAAAGTAATTATTGATACATGTGTTTCTACTGATGTTTTCTTAAATTTTTTGTAGGTCTTTCCTTTCCCTTTTGTTTATGACTTATATAAGTCCCTTTACTATTTGTTGTGGAGAAGGCAATGGCAACCCACTCCAGTATTCTTGCCTGGAAAATCCCATGGATGGAGGAGCCTTGTAGACTGTAGTCCATGGGGTTGCTAAGAGTCAGACACAACTGAGCGACTTCCCTTTCACTTTTCACTTTGATGCATTGGAGAAGGAAATGGCAACCCACTCCAGTGTTCTTGCCTGGAGAATCCCAGGGATGGGGGAGCCTGGTGGGCTGCTGTCTATGGGATCGCATAGAGTCGGACACGACTGAAGCGACTTAGCAGCAGCAGCAGCAGTATTTGTTGTAATGCTGGATTGGTGGTCCTATATTCTCTTGAATTTTGCTTTTCTGTACAGCTTTTGATTTCTCCATCAGTTTTGAATGAGATCCTTACTAGATAGAGTAGACTTGATGGTAGATTTTTTTTTTTCCCTTTCATTATTTTAAATATATCCTGACATTACCTTCTGGCTTGCAGAAAGATCTGCTGTTATTTGTATGGGTTTTCCATTGTATGTTACTTGTTTCTTTTCCCTTGATGCTTTTAATGTTGTGTTTTATACTTAGTGCTTTTAATCTTTGTGTTTAATATCTGTTAGCTTGATTAGTATGTGTCTCAACATCTTTCTCCTGGGGTTTAGCCTGTATTAGACTCTGTGCTTCTTTTACTTGATTGACTATTTCCTTTCCCATGTTGAGGAAGTTTTCAACTATAATCTCCTCAAAAATGTTCTCAATGCTTTCTTTTTCTGTTCTTCTTCTGAGGCCCCTATAACTCAAACACTGGTGAGTTTAATACTTTTATAGGTTTATTCTCATTTTTTCCCTTTATTTTTCTCTTCAGCAGTTATTTCTGCCATTCTGTCTTCTAGGTCACTTATCTGTTCTTCTGCCTCAGTTACTCTACTATTGGTTCCTTCTAGAGTATTTTCAATTTCAGTAATGTGTTATTCATCTCTCTTCATTGCTTGTTCTTTATTTATTCTTTATTTCTTCTATGTCCTTGGTAATTGTATTAGTTGTGTTAATTGTTTCTTGCATATTCTACATCCTACTTTTGAGGCTTTGGAACATCTTTACTGTCATTATTATGAATTATTTTTCAGGTAGTTTCCTTATTTCCTCCTTGTTTATTTGGTCTTGTGAGTTTCTACCTTGTTTCTTCATTTGTCCTATATTTCTGTGTCTTTTCTTTTTCTTTTTTTCCCTAACTTACTCCATTTGAAGTCTCCTTTCCCAGACTTTAGGGACGTATCCCTTCTTCCTTTTGGTTTTTGCTCTCAGTGGGAAAGGTTGTTTCAGTGGTTGTGTTGATTTCTTGTTAGGGGTGACCTGAGCCTCCGTTGTAGTGGAGGAGGTGAGTTTTGTTTTTTTGTTTTTGTTTTTTTTTTTAAATTTCTTTTTCCTGAAGGGCAAGGCTGTGTGAGGTGGTATATTTTGGAGTGTCTGTCGAAATCCTTTCTGCTGATGATTGTTATTGTGCTTTTGTCTTGCCAGTTGATTGGGTAAGCTGTCCTGCAGTGTATATGCAGCTCGGTGATACCAGGCTCTGTGTACAATTCTAGGCCTTAATTTCTGTGGGGGAGGGGGAGTGATTACGAGTTCTCTAGCAGTCTCAGATCTTGGACTCAATGCTCCCACCTCAGTGGTTCATTCTCAGGCACAATCTCCCATCCTGAAATTCTCCATCTCTTCTTTCCACTTTTAATGTCTATCTTTCCTCCTACCTCCTTCCAGTGAGCTTATCTTACCCTGCTGGAGGCCTGGGGTCTTTTGCTGTCTCCTAGAGGCTGTTTTGTAAGAGTTATTCAGTATCTCGATGAGTTTTTGGTGTATTTGTGGGGAAGATGGTGATCTCCCCATCTTACTCCGCTGCCATCTTTTTCTGCTTCCATTCATGTATTGCTGTATTATATAATATTGTTTAGAATTCTATATAAAATATCCTGTGCATTTAAGAAGTCATATAACATTTTTGCTAATGGCACCGTATTTAGAGACAGACTAGCAAGAATTTAAGTTTTGGCATAACAATGGGATAGATGTGAGGTCTTTGGTGATATACTATGAGCTGTGTGGATTTCATCTCATCTGTGAAATATCTACAATCATATATTCCATATATGAGCTTCCCTTTCTATGGTCTTCCCTCATACATTACTCAGGAAAGAATCCACCTACAATGCAGGAGAACTGGGTTCAATTCCTGGATTGGGAAGATCTCCTGGAGAAGGAAATGGCAACCCACTCTAGTATTCTTTTTTTTTTTTTCCCCACTCTAGTATTCTTTACTGGTGAATCCCATGGACAGAGGAGCTTGGCATTGTACAGTCCATAGAGTTGCAAGAGTCAGACATGACTTAGCAATTAAACCACTACCATACCCATATTAAGGACATTTGTGAAGATCACACATATTAATTATACAATATCTTGAAATGCAGTATATGATAAGTATTCAGTTGTTACTAAAACTTAGTTTTTCTTAATTTGATATCTTCTTAGGCAATAATCTTACCACTAAGCATTCCAGGGTCTACAAACTTCAAGGGAAACTAGAACTTAATCCTTACTAGGAAGTCATATCTCCAGATATATATTGTGATTTTCTAACACTAAAATAAAGAAGAATATAGTGGAGAATATATTAGGAAATCACACACGTAATTCTACAAATTACTTCATTAGAAAATGAACTCTTATTTAAGCAGTTTTAGGTTCACAGCAAATTTGAGCAGAAAATACAGAGTTCTCAAACTCCCCCCGCCCACACACACACACACAGATTGAGGTTTGTTTTAAGGAACTGGCTCATGTGATTGTGAAGACTGGTAGACCTGAAACCTGCAGGGTAGGTGGCAGCCTGGAAAATCCAGGAAGGGTGTGTGTTGCAGTTTTAACTTTGGAAGCCTAGAAAGGCAGAGTTCCTTTTTCCTTGAATGAGCTCAGTGTTTTCTCTTTAAACTGTCAACAGAATGGATGAAGTACACCCATTTTATGAAAGGTAATTTATTCAAAGTCTGTGATTAAATGTTAATCATATCTTTAAGATGCCTTCAGAGAAACAGACAAACTGGTTTGACCAAGCTACTGAGTACTATAACTGGCCAAGTTGATACAAAATTAACCACCATACAAAATATCCAAGGTGAACTTGGATATTTAGTTCAGGAGATGCCAAACCAATTGTGGAAAATTCATCTAATTTCTTCTTGCTGCTCACAGTGAAATATATGGGATAAGTTGTAAGTTGAAGAATGAATTATCAGCCATTAAGGAGTCAGTAGGGGATAATTTGAAATTTCCCAGCCTACCCCAGAGTGTACTCACTAATCAAGTCAGTAGTGAGGAGAAACCATCCTTTGCTTAAAAGTTTAAGCATGTGACTTGTTGTTGTTCAGTTGCTTAGTCAGGTCAGACTCTTTGTGACCCCATGGACTGTAGCATGCCAGGCTTCCCTGTCCTTCACTATTTTCCGGAGTTTGCTCAAACTCATGCCCACTAAGTCAGAGATGTCATCCAACCATCTCGTCCTTTGTCATCCACTTCTCCTCCTGCTTTCAATCTTTCCCAGCATCAGGGTCTTTTCTAACGAGTCAGTTCTTTGCATCAGGTGGTCAAAACATTGGAACTTCAACATCAGTACTCCCAATGAATATTCGGGATTGATTTCTTTTCAGATTTATTGGCTTGATCTCCTGGCTGGCCAAGGAACTCTCAAAAGTCTTCTCCAGCAAACTGTTCAAAGGCATCCATTCGTCAGCACTCAGCCTTTCTTATTGTCCACCTCTCACATCTGCACATGCCACTGGGAAGAAACATAGTGTTGACTATACAGACTTTTGTCAGCAAAGTCATGTCTCTGCTTTTTAATATGCTGTCTAGGTTTGTTATTTTTATTCCAAGGAACAAGCATCTTTTAACTTAATGTGAAATTAAATAGCTTGCTTTCAAAGAGCAAGTGTCTTTTAATGCAACTTAAAATCCAGTCATCTCAGCCCAGATGGCATTCAATTCAGTCACTCAGGTGTGTCTGACTCATTGCATCCCCATGGACTTCAGCATGCCAGGTGAAGCCAGTGGTAAAGAACCTGCATGACAATGCAGTAGACTTAAAAGATGGGCGTTTGTTTCCTGGGTTGGGAAAATCCCTGGGGAAGGAAATCGCAATCCATTCCAGTATTGTTGTTTAGAGACTCCCATATACAGAGGACCCGGTCAGGCTACAATCCCTGGGTTCACAGAGAGTCGGACATGACTGAAGCGATTTAGCCCGAAATAGAGATGCTGTTATCCAGGGGCAATCTGTGTTTTATCCACATAGCTGAGAACTTCTACCTGAAGTTCGCAAGAGACTGACAAGGTTTTTGAGAACTTTATACTAGCAGAAATGAGTTCAGCTTGGACTAAAAGGGACAGGCATCAAACACATAAAGGAGAAAGCCTCAAAAGATAGACCCTGCTCAAAGTGGCATGGAATAACAGGGCCTGTCCCAGCTAAGAAAGTAGGCTAGCCTCTCTGGTGGGTTGAAAATTTGGGGCTTTCCCCCATGGGCATTTTTTTTTTTTTTTTTCCAAAGAAGTGTTCTCTCTATTGGGATCTAATGAGATTTCTCCTCATGGTTTTAAGATTTCTCTGTCTCCATTTTTGAATGGTAATGTCTATCCTATGTATGTATTAACACTGCACTTTGAAAGCGTATTGCTTGTTTTCTGGTTCATAGGGGCACACATGAATAGGAATTTTGCCCAAGGATGCATAAAAACAGCCTCATCCATAACTTATTTAGAAGATATTTAAGTAAAATTTGGAACTTAGAGTTGATGCTGAAAAGCGTGAAAACCTTGGGAGATGTTGGGATTGGGTGAATATATTTGACACTTGGGAAAGACAGGAAGCTGAGAGGCTGCAATATGCACTGTTATGTGTCGAACAGTATCCTCAAAAGAGTTTTTAGAATCCTTACACCCAAGACTTAAAAGTCTTACTTTATTTGGAATTAGGTATCTAACAGATGTAATCAAGTTAAGATGCAACCATTTTGGTGGGCTTCAATAAAATATCACTGATGTCTTTTAAGAAGAAAAAAATACAAGTAAAGACAAAGACACACAGAGAAAATATTTTGTGGCCAGAGAAGCAGCAGTTAGATTAATGCAGCTCCAAGCCAAAAACCAGCGAGGACTGAAGGCCACTTCCAGAAGCTACAAAAGTAAAGCATATTCTACTGATTCTCAGAGACAGCATGGAATAAAGAAGAACAAATAGAAGCAAAAGGAAGCAAGTGCTATTGTTAGTGTTCCAGGGGCCCCAATCTCATGTATAAGGGCTTCACACCAAGGACCTCCTTTAATCTTATTCACCATCCAAAAGTCTTACCTCAATTCTATCACTTTAGAAGGTTTGATTTCAAAATGCAGATTCTGGAGGACTCACTCCATCTTTATCCAAAGTTAATAGCTTTTCAAGAAAGAGTTAACTGTAATTATCTTTCATGTGTGTTGATATATTTACTGTGCTGTCATGTGTTAGCTGAATTCAGGTCATGAATCGGTTAGATTTGTACTTAATGAAGATTTCAAATGTATATTTGAAGATTATACATTTGAAGATTTCAAATGATGATATACTAATATTGGAAATTGAAGAATACGTTTCAATAATTTTACCTCTAGTAGTGAAACATATGACTCACAGAGTTGGCTGATAAGAACAAAAGTCTATCCACCCACCAGTTGAGTGACATTTAGATTATTCCCAGGTTGTGGCTGTTCTTTTCAGAAAAGACAAAACTACAGTCACAGATGCCACATTAATGGTTCTCAGAGGTTAGGGTTTGATGAAGAAGATTGCCTGCAGAAGATTTTTCTGGGGTTATTGAACAGATGGTGCTAGTGGTACAGAACCTGGCGGCCAATGCAGGAGATGTAAGAGCATAGGCTTGATCTCTGGGTGGGGAAGATCACCCAGAAGAGGGAATGGCAACCCACTGCAGTATTCTTGCCTGGAGAGTCCCATTGACCCAGGAGCCTGGCAGCCTACAGTCCATAGGGTCACACAGAGGCAGACACAGCTGAATGCACAGCAGCCTATATTTTGACTAGACGACTCTTATGCACCTGTATTCATTGGTCAAAATTTCTTGAACTGTGTGCTTAAAGAGTGTAAGCTTATTGTATGTAAGTACCTGAGTAAAATCAGATTTTATTTTTCAGATGTCAAAAATACACTTCTTTGTTTTATTACTTTCATTTAACTTAAAACAATATGTAACTCTAAAAGTAATCCACTTTTAAGGGAATAACTGCAAATACCAAATCAGTTCAGTTTCTCAGTTGTGTCAGACTCTTTGCGACCCCATGAATCGCAGCACGCCAGGCCTCCCTGTCCATCACCAACTAACGGAGTTCACTCAGACTCACGTCCATCGAGTCAGTGATGCCATCCAGCCATCTCATCCTCTGTCTACCCCTTCTCCTCTTGCCCCCAATTTCTCCCAGCATCAGAGTCTTTTCCAATGAGTGAACTCTTCGCATGAGGTGGCCAAAGTATTGGACTTTCAGCTTTAGCATCATTCCTTCCAAAGAAATCCCAGGGCTGATCTCCTTCAGAATGGACTGGTTGTATCTCCTTGCAGTCCAAGGGACTCTCAAGAGTCTTCTCCAACATCACAGTTCAAAAGCATCAATTCTTCAGTGCTCAGCCTTCTTCACAGTCCAACTCTCACATCCATACATGACCACAGGAAAAACCATAGCCTTGATAGACGGATCTTTGTTGGTAAAGTAATGTCACTGCTTTTCAATATGCTATCTAGGTTGGTGATAACTTTCCTTCCAAGGAGTAAGCGTCTTTTAATTTCATGGCCACAGTCACCATCTGCAGTGATTTTGGAGCCCCGAAAAATAAAGTCTGACATTGTTTCCACTGTTTCCCCATCTATTTCCCATGAAGTTATGGGACCAGATGCCGAGATCTTCATTTTCTGAATGCTGTGCTTTAAGCCATCCTTTTCACTCTCCTCTTTCACTTCCATCAAGAGGCTTTTTAGTTCCTCTTCACTTTCTGCCATAAGGGTGGTGTCATCTGCATATCTGAGGTGACTGATATTTCTCCCGACAGTCTTGATTCCAGCTTGTGCTTCATCCAGCCCAGCATTTCTCATGATGTACTCTGCATATAAGTTAAATAAGCAGGGTGACAATATACAGCCTTGACGTACTCCTTTTCCTATTTGGAACCAGTCTGTTGTTCCATGTACAGTTCTAATTATTGCTTCCTGAACAGCATACAAATGTCTCAGGAAGCAGGTCAGGTGCTCTGGTATTCCCATCTCTATCGGAATTTTCCACAGTTTATTGTGATCCACACAGTCAAAGGCTTTGGCATAGTCAACAAAGCAGAAATAGATGTTTTTCTGGAACTCTCTTGCTTTTTCAATGATCCAGCAGATGTTGGCAATTTGAACTTTGGTTCCTCTGCCTTTTCTAAAACCAGCTTGAACATCTGGAATTTCATGGTTCATGTATTGCTGAAGCCTGGCTTGGAGAATTTTGAGCATTACTTTACTAGCATGTGAGATGAGTGCAATTGTGCGGTAGTTTAAGCATTCTTTGGTATTGCCTTTCTTTGGGATTGGAATGAAAACTGACCTTTTCCAGTCCTGTGGCCACTGCTGAGTTTTCCAAATTTGCTGACATATTGAGTGCAGCACTTTCACAGCATCATCTTTCAGGATCTGAAATAGCTCAACTGGAATTCCATCACCTCCACTAGCTTTGTTCATAGTGATGCTTTCTAAGGCCCACTTGACTTCACATTCCAGGATGTCTGGCTCTAGGTGAGTGATCACACCACCGTGATTATCTTGGTCATGAAGATCTTTTTTGTACAGTTTTTCTGTGTATTCTTGACACCTCTTCTTAAAATTTTCTGCTTCTGTTAGGTCCATACAATTTCTGTCCTTTATCTAGCCCATCTTTGCATGAAATGTTCCCTTGGTATCTCTAATTTTCTTGAAGAGATCTCTAGTCTTTCCCATTCTGTTGTTTTCCTCTATTTCTTTGCATTGATCACTGAGGAAGGCTTTCTTATCTCTTCTTTTTATTCTTTGGAACTCTGCATTCAGATGGTTATATCTTTCCTTTTCTCCTTTGCTTTTTGCTTCTCTTCTTTTCACAGCTATTTGTAAGGCCTCCCCAGACAGCCATTTCACTTTTTTTGCGTTTCTTTTCCATGAGGATTGTCTTGATCCCTGTCTCCTGTACAATGTCACAAACCTCCGTCCATAGTTCATCAGGCACTCTGTCTATCAGATCTAGGCCCTTAAATCTGTTTCTCACTTCCACTGTATAATCATAAGGGATTTGATTTAGGTCATACCTGAATGGTCTAGTGGTTTTCCCTACTTTCTTCAATTTCAGTCTGAATTTGGCAAGAAGGAGTTCATGATCTGAGCTACAGCCAGCTCCTGGTCTTGTTTTTGCTGACTGTATAGAGCTTCTCCATCTTTGGCCGCAAAGAACATAATCAATCTGATTTCAGTGTTGACCATCTGGTGATATCCATGTGCAGAGTCTTCTCTTGTGTTGTTGGAAGAGGGTTTTTGCTATGACCCGTGCATTTTCTTGGCAAAACTCTGTTATTCTTTCCCTGCTTCAATCTGTATTCCAAGGCCAAATTTGCCTGTTACTGCAGGTGTTACTTGACTTCCTACTTTTGCATTCCAGTCCCCTATAATGAAAAGGACATTTTTTGGCGGGTGTTAGTTCTTAGTCAAAAGCTATCACAGTTTGAAAATTAATACTCCTTATTCAGTGTAAGCATATAAATTTGGATGAACATGACTCAAATTTAAATCTTCTATCCCCTAGCTTACCTTCAATAACCAGGATTACACTGATAAAAGATATGATGCTTTTCTTATCTTTATAGTATATTTACGCTTCAGTCATGTCCAACTCTGTGCGATCCCATAGATGGCAACCCACCAGGCTCCCCCATCCCTGGGATTCCAGGCAAGAACACTGTAGTGGGTTGCCATTTCTTTCTCCAGTGCATGAAAGTGAAAAGTGAAAATGAAGTTGCTCAGTCGTGTCCGACTCCCAGAGACCCCATGGACTTCATCCCACCAGGTTCCTCCATCCATGGTATTTGCCAGGCAAGAGTACTGGAGTTGTTGCCATTGCCTTCTCCTGTGTGTATGTGTGTGTGTGTATATACATATATATACATATATATATACATGTATATATATATATACACATATATATATATATTTGCACAATGGGGCAAGTAACTATAAAATGAATGAATTTTTGCCATTTTAAACAACATAAATGGATTTGGAAGGTATTATTCTTTGTGAAATTTGTCATACAAAAATATACAAGTACCGTATGATATCACTTATATGTGGAATCTGAAAAAATAAGATGAATGAGTATAACAAAACAGCAATAGACTCATAGATACAGATAACAAACAAGTAGTTTCCAGTGAGGAGAGGGAAGTGGGAATGGACAAGATAGGCATATTTGGTTAAGAGGTATTAAGTATTATGTTTAAAATAAAGAATCTCCAAGGACATACCATACAACACAGGGAGTATAACCAATATTTTACAGTAACTCTAATGCAGTATAATCTTTAAAAATAGTGGATCTCTATGTTTACACAACTGAAACTGTTGTAAATCAAATATAGGACAATTAGAAATTATTTAAAAACAAATTATTTTAAAACTCTTTAGGTGAAAGTTGATTATGAAGAGAGTCTGTAAATTAACACTCATCTTTACACAGAATGACAATAAATGCATAAAAATGATAAAACTGAATCTTTAAAAATCACCATTTTCTAGACAATAGTGAAATAACTGCTAGCAGCCTCGGGTCATAAATAGACTCTTCAATCATTAGTTGAAAATTTTGGAGAAATAATATCTACAAAAATGTTAACATTTATAGAAAAGATAACTTGTCAACTGTAACAATTTCATTTAAGGGTGAGAAAACGAGCTGTTACTAGCAATTGAGATTTAAATCAATTAGCACCAATGGTTATGGCCATGCTTCTTAGACTAATAAGGTCACTTAACTTGATGCAGTATAAAGTAATAAGATACCACCTTAAATATTTTGGCTTCATTAATTGTATCTCTGTTTTAATAATAAATTTTTATGATATTCAGAAATTTAAAATGTTTATAGTTAACGGATTTAAGCTTAATATACTGTTTATAATGACATTTCTTCAAAGAAGATATACTGATGGCTAACAAACACATGAAAAGATGCTCAACATCGCTCACTATCAGAGAGATGCAAATCAAAACCACAATGAGGTACCATTTCACACCAGTCAGAATGGCTGCGATCCAAAAGTCTACAAGCAATAAATGCTGGAGAGGGTGTGGACTGTTGGTGAGGATGCAAACTAGTATAGCCACTATGGAGAACAGTGTGGAGATTTCTTAAAAAACTGGAAATTGAACTGCTTTCTGACCCAGCAATCCCACTGCTGGGCATACACACCAAGGAAACCAGAACTGAAAGAGACACATGTACCCCAATGTTCATTGCAGCACTGATTATAATAGCCAGGACATGGAAGCAACCTAGATGTCCATCAGCAGATGAATGGATAAGAAAACTGTGGTACATACACACGATGGAGTATTACTCAGCCATTAAAAAGAATACATTTGAATCAGTTCTAATGAAGTGGATGAACCTAGAGCCAATTATACAGAGTGAAGTAAGCCAGAAAGAAAAACACCAATAAAGTATACTAATGCATATATATGGAATTTAGAAAGATGGTAACGATAACCCTGTATGTGAGACAGCAAAAAATATACAGATGTATAGAACAATCTTTTGGACTCTGTGGGAGAAGGAGAGGGTGGGTGATTTGGGAAAATGGCATTGAAACATGTATAATATCATATAAGAAACAAATCACCAGTCCAGGTTCGATGCAGGATACAGGATGCTTGGGGCTGGTGCATTGGGATGACCCAGAGGGATGGTGTGGGGAGGGAAGTGGGAAGCGGGTTCAGGATTGGGAACATGTGTACACCCGTGGTGGATTCATGTTTATATATGGCAAAACCAATACAATATTGTAAAGTAATTAACCTCCAATTAAAATAAATAAATTAAAAAATGTATGAACATAAAAATAACCTTTCAGACTGGTGGTGAATGTTTCTAAAATACTCTGTAACAGCAAAATCAGAAAAAAGTTACTAGACCTAGAGATCATTACCAAATTGAATTCTAAAGCTCATGTTGTGTCACTTTGCTTATTTATTTATTTTAGAAAATATTTTGTGGTTCAAAGCTGTTATACTTAAAGATAGAAAAATTCAAGAATTCATGTAAGTAAAAAGAAGTTAAAGACCTTTTACACCTATTATCTGTGAAGTCAACTCTAGCTATACTAAATATTTTCTTACACTTCTTGCCAATATTTTTCTGTAAAAAGGTATTCAGTGTTTAATGCAGAGTGACTTTATGTGTTTGTGTTTATATTTAATGTTGAATTTTTTAATCACTTATATGCCACGTTATAATAGTTATGCACTGTGAATCTCATTGCTCTTTACTTGAATGATTATGTGTACTTTGATAAACGTCTTGTAAAATATTATGAGATCCAACCAGTCCATCCTAAATGAAATCAGTCCTGAATATTTATTGGGAGGACTGATACTGCAGCTGAAACTCCAATACATTGGCCACTTGATATGAAGAGCTGACTTATTTGAAAATACCCTGATGCTGGGAAAGACTGAGGGCAGGAGGAGAAGGGGACGACAGAGGATGAGATGGTTGGATGGCATCACTGACTCAATGGACATGAGTTTGAGTAAACTCCGGGAGTTGCTGATGGACAGGGAGGCCTGGAGTCCTGCAGTTCAGGAGGTCACAAAGAGTTGGACATGACAGCGACTGAACTGAACTGAAAATATTATGTAGTTCGTCATGTTTGGTTTATTCATCTATTGATAGATGAGAAAAAGTAAGATAAACTACTTATATTTAATTGCTGACATAAGTATGACATAGTTTGCTTTAATATGTTTATTAAGTGATACTATCAATATTTTGAATCGTTTCCATTTCTTTCCATACCTTTTCCCCCATGTATTCTAAAAGAGAATTTCAGAAAGTCTCAGAGGTAATGGAGAAACCTTTAAGAAGGTTAGGACACTGATGGATGGAAGAAGGCATGGAAGTGATTGAATCTAATTTCTTGCTGTAAATGTTTCAAGAACAGGACATGTAACATTTTGGTATTCCAAGTTTAATGAGGTACTTTTAAAAAGTGATTCATTGGTCTCCCATCTCTCAGTTACATTTCCCCCATAATATTTAGTGCAAATCTGATTTATGATTCAAGATGAATTAAAAAAATACTTGATAAAATCAACAGAATTGAATTAATAAGGAAAAATCTGAATACATGTCACATTTTAATTTTACAACTGCATTTAACCAATGTTTTATCCACATTGAGGATACACCACCTTTCCTTCCCGACAAGTTGTTCAAAATGTATGCTCTGGTATCACTGGATGATAACCACGTTGACACATAAATTCAATATTATCCTCTGTTTTAGAGTAAAGTTTTGTATCGTGTCTCCATCTTAACTGTATGTGATGTTTTCTCATTTTTTTCTTCTGAAATTACACATGTCTCTAAAGTTAAAGAAAACAAACATAAACCTTTGAGTAATATGCAAATACTTTCTATAGAATTTTAGGGTTTCAAGAACTTTGGTCCAAAAATTCTTCCTCAAACATTTCCCAAACCAATACACTGAAAATGTATAATATAGGTTTCATCATATTAAAAAAGTTAATGTTATAAGAATGAGATACATTGTTTAGTGTAATCATTAAATGTTATAATGAAAGATCCACAATGTCAGTTATCATATGAAGAGCTTTCATAAAGGAACCGAACATGAAATTTTCTAACTTTATTTCTATATACAGATATTAATACTTGGTGGTCAAGCATGAAAAAGAATGGTTTTTATTTAATCCATAAAAATTCTATTATTAACAGTTAGACATTATGCTGTGCACAAGGATTATCCCAGGATCCAAGAGAAGTTTAAAGCATTTACCTAAGCATTTTGGTGGTTCTGACCACTCTCCATTCTGACATACTACGTTTCTGTCTCCCCGAAGTTCATAGTAGGCCTGACACTGGTACTCAACAATCATTCCTGGAGGATTTACAGATTGCAGGAGTGAGGTAATGTCTCCGTTGTCTATTGGTGGAGGAGGCCCACATTTTCCTTGAGAGCCAAAAAATAATGGCGTTTGCTTTATTCCAAGACCACAGCTACAATTTTAAATGAATAAAATTAAAATGCAGCCAAAACCATAATATAAAAACGTGATTTCTGATGACAGAAATGATTTATAGAAGGAATTTTAATCACTTAATCAGAAATGCACATTTTAATACCTTATTTTTTGCCCCCATGGAAGCACATATATTACATTGACAAATACGTATGCTTTGCTGTGTCCTGATTTTAAAACATGTTTTCTTTCAGAACATATATTGGAAAGATGGATAGCTAAGACAAAAAAAAATTTACCCTTTTATACAACATGTTGCAGTGTCTGTGAAAGCAAATTTTAGCTTCTATTTCTGGACAAGATGAGGTAAAATATTTGTGCTTATAGCATCTGCTAAGTATTCCTTCTGCCAAATAAAGGTCCTGAGCATATTATAAAAACCAGCACAGAAGACTGTGAAACAAGTAGAGAAGTCAATCTGCTCAGGGACCTTGGGATTCAAAGAGCTACACTGAAGAGAGTCCTTGGGTTTTTCATTTTGCCTTCTATGTATACTGAATGGGTCCCTGAGACTGAAACCTAGAAATAATACAAGTTCAGAAAGAAAAAAGTCTCATGAAGCAGTTGATCTCTTTAAGAAAAGGCTCATAAAAGAGTAGCCTAGCAAGACACAAACAGTTTTCACAATACTGTCTTAGTCTAGAAAACACCTTGTATGCACCAGACCCAGAGACCCACAGAGACTAAGCCAGAATTGTGTCTGAGTGTCTCCTGCAGAAGTACAGGTGAACAATGGGCTGCTACAGGGGCAGGGGCTCTGGGTGCAGTAGACTTGGGTATGGCATAAGCCTTCTTGGAGGTTGCAATTAACCCCACCGTAAAGCCACTGGAAATTACACAGGACTGTTGAAACAGATTCTTGCTGCTGCTGCTGCTAAGTCGCTTCAGTCATGTCCAACTCTGTGCAACCCCAGAGACGGCCTCCTACCAGGCTCCTCTGTCCCTGGGACAGATTCTTAGAGGGTACAAAAAAACAAAAAACAAAAAACAAAAAACAAAACCTTGTGCACAACAGGACCAAGGAGAAAGAAGCAGTGATCCCACAAGAGACTGACCCAGACTTGCCCGTCAGTGTCCAAGAGTCTTCAGTAGAGGCATGGGTTGGTGGTGGCCTGCTGCAGGTTTGGGGGCACTGAGTGTAGCAGTGCATGCATAAGACCTTTTGAAGGAGGTCACCATCATCTTCCTTATCTCCACCATATTTGGCCACAGGTCAAAAAAAACAGCAAGGGAACACGGCCCCACCCATCAATAGAAAATTGGACTAAAGATTTACCGAGCATGGCCCCTTCCATCAGACCAAGACTCAGTTTCCCCTAAGTCAGTCACTCCCAATAGGAAGCTTCCATAAGCCTCTTATCGTTTTCCATCAGAGGGAAGACAGAATGAAAACCACAGTCACAGAAAACTAACTAATCTGATCACATTGACCACAGCCTTGTATAACTCCGTGAAAATCCCAGCCATGCTGTATAGGGCCACTCAAGACATGGCAAAGAGTTCTGACAAAACGTGGTCCACTGGAGAAGGGAATGGCATATCACTTCAGTATTTTTGCCTTGAGAACCCCATGCACAGTATGAAATGCCAAAAAGATAGGACACTGAAAGATGAACTCCCCAGGTCAGTAGGTGCCCAATATGCTACTGGAGATCAGTGGAGAAATAATTCCAGAATGAAGAGACGGAAAAAAAGCAAAAACAACATCCAATTGTGGATGTCACTGGTGATGGAAGTAAAGTCTGATGCTGTAAAGAGCACTATGACATAGGGACCTGGAATGTTAGGTCCATGAATCAAGGAAAATTGGAAGTGGTCAAACAGAAGATGGCAAGAATGAACATCAGCATTTTAAAAATTAGTTAACTAAAATGGACTGGAATGGGTGAATTTGACTCAGATGACCATTACATCTACTACTGTGAGCAAGAATCCCTTAGAAGAAATGAAGTAGCCATGATAGTCAACAAAACAGTCTGAAATGCAGTGCTTGGATGTAATGTCAAAAATGACAGAATGATCTCTGTTCATTTCCAAGGCAAACCACTCAATATCAGAGTAATCTAGGTCTATGCCTTGAACAGTAATGCTGAAGAAGCTGAAGTTGAACAGTTCTATAAAGACCTACAAGAACTTCTGGAACTGAAACCCAAAAGGGTGTCCTTTTCATTATAGGGGACTGGAATGCAAAAGTGGAAGTCAAGAGATACATGGAGTAACAGGTAAATTTGGGGTTAGAGTACAAAATGAAGCAGGGCAAAGGGTAACAGAGTTTTGCCAAGAGAACACACTGGGCATAGTAAACACCCTCTTCCAAAACACAAGCAAAGACTCTACACATGGACATCACCAGATGGTCAATACCGAAATCAGATTGATTATATTCTTTGCAGCCACAGATGGGGAAGCTCTATACAGTCAGCAAAAGCACAACTGGGAGCTGACTGTGGCTCAGATCATGATCTCCTTGTTGCCAAATCATACTTAAATTGAAGAAAGAAGTGAAAATCACTAGATCATTCAGGCATGGCCTAAATCAAATCCCTTACAATTATAGAGTGCAAGTGACAATTAGATTCAAGAGATTAGATCTGATAAGACAGAATGCCTGAACAACTATGGAAAGAACTTCCTGACTTTGTACAGGAGGCAGGGATCAAAACCATCCCAATAAAAACAAGTGAAAAGGGCAAAATAGTTGTCTCAGGGGGCCTTACAAATTGCTGAGAATAGAAGAGACAAGAAGGCAAAGGAGAAAATGAAAGATAAAATCATTTGAATGCAGAGTTCCAAAGAATAGCAAGGAGAGATAAGAAATCCTTCCTCAGTGATCAATGCAAAGAAATAGAGGAAAACAATAGAATGGGAAAGACTACAGATCTCTTCAAGAAAATTAGAGATACCAAGGAAACATTTCATGCAAAGATGAGCACAATAAAAGACAAAAATGGTATGGACCTAATGGAAGTAGGAGATATTAAGAATAGGTGGTAAGAATATACAGAATTATACAAAAAAGATCTTCATGACCCAGATAACCATGAAGGTGTGATCACACACCTAGAACCAGACATCCTAGAATGCAAAGTGAAGTGGGCCTTAGGAAACAGCACTGGGAACCAAGCTGGTAGAGGTGATGGAATTCCAGTTGAGCTATTTCAAATCCTAAAAGATGATGCTCTTTAAGTGCTGTGCTCAATATGCAAGCAAATTTGGAAAATTCACCAATTACCACCGGTCTGAGAAATGTCAGTTTTCATTCCAATCCCAAAGAAACACAATCCTAAAGCATGTTCAAACTACCATAGAATTGCATTCATCTCACTTGGTAGCAAAGTAATACTCAGAGTTCTCCAAGATAGGCTTCAACAGCATGTGACCCATGAACTTCCAGATGTTCAAGCTGGATTTAGAAAAGGCAGAGGAAGCAGAGCTCAAATTGTCAACATCTGTTGGATCATCAAAAAGGCAAGAGAGTTCCAGAAATAAACCTACTTCTTCTGTATTGACTAGGCCAAAGCCTTTGACTGTGTGAATCACAACAAACTGTAGAAATTAAAGAGATGGGAACACCTGATGTGCCTCCTGAGAAATCTGTATGCAGATGAAGAAGCCACAGTTAGAACCAAACATGGAACAACAAACTGGTTCCAAATCAGGAAAGGAGTACATCAAGGCTGTATACTGTCACCCTGCTTACTGAACTTATATGCAGAGTACATCATGCGAAATTCCAGACTGGATGAAACACAAGCTGGAATCAAGATTGTCAGGAGAAATATCAACAACCTGATATATGCAGATGGCATCACCCTTATGGCAGAAAGTGAAGAAGAACTATAGAGTCTCCTGATGAAAGTGAAAGGGGAGAGTGAAAAAGTTGAATTAAAACTCAACATTCAGAAAACTAGGTCATGTCATGCATAACATCACTTCATAGCAAATAGATGGGGAAACAATGGAAACAGTGACAGATATTAATTGGGGGGGAGGGTGCTCCAAATCACTCCAGACTAGACTGGAACAATTAAATTAAAAGACACTTGCTCCTTGAAAAAAAAGTTATGACCTACCTAGACAACATATTAAAATGCAGACAAATTGCTTTGCCAACAAAAGTCCATCTAGTCAAGGCTATGGTTTTTCCAGTAGTCATGTATGGATGTGAGAGTTGGACCATAAAGAAAGCTGAGCATAGAAGAATTAATGCTTTTGAAATGTGAAGTCAGGGAAGATTCTTGAGAGTACCTTAGAATGAAAGGAGATCAAACCAGTCAATCTTAAAGGAAATCAGTCCTGAATATTCATTGGAAGGACTGATGATGAAGCTGAAGCTCCCATACTTTGGCCACTTGATGCAAATAACTGACTATTTGGAAAAGACCCTGATGATAGGAAAGATTGAAGGCTGGAGGAGAAAGGGAAGACAGAAGATGAGATTAGATGGCATCACCAACTCGATGGATATGAGTTTATTTAACGTCTGGGAGTTGGTGATGGTCAGGGAAGCCTGGTATGCTGCAGTCCATGGGGTTTTAAATAGTCAGACACGACTGAGTGACAGAACTGAATTTATTTCATCTAGAAGCACAAGACGGCAGAAACCTAAAACCAATCCTTTCTATGCCTTGATCTACAGGGGCCAAGTAAGCAGCCCACATTTCCACCCACATAATGGGGGGAAAAGAAACCTCCGCCCTTTCTCCTGGTGTCAGAGGAGGCCAGGTGGGAACCTTGGACTTGCACCCTACATGACAGTAATAGAGGCCTGATTAATGAAGGAGTCCGATAATATCCTTAGTCTCAAGATATAAAAGCTCAAGTGTCCAAATACAGTTGAAAATCATTTATCAGACCAAAGGCCAGGTAAGGCTCAAAAGAAAAAAAACAATCAACAGAAGACAACACTGAAATGACACAGATATTTAAATCATTGGATGATGGTTTTTAAAAGTCCAGTCCAGTTGATAGATCTAGAAAATAGATTATTAGAAAATCACATGGTTCACCAATATATTGCAGTTGGCAGAGTATCAATAAGCTTGAATATAAACTAACTTTTAAAGTAGACTGAAAAGAAAATGGACATAGCTTAAAGGACCTTTGGGAAGATAGCAAAGAACTGTTGAACATGAAGTTGAAAATAATAAGAGATAAAAATAATAATAATAATAATGGCTGACTTACCTATGCCATCATTTTCTGATGGCCTAAATGGAAATTAAATCCAAAAGAAGAGGGATATGTGGATATGTGTAGCTGATTCACTTTGATGTACAGTAGAAACTGCACAATTTTGTAAAGGAAATACACTCCAAAATTATTTTTAAAATATCATGGCCGAAAATTTCTCAAATAGAGCATATGACTTACCGACTAATCAAAAACAACTACATATTAAAACTGCTCAGTTTAGTACAGTTCAATCACTCAGTCATGTCCGACTCTTTGCTACCCCATGAACTGCAGCACACCAGGGTTCCCTGCCCATCATCAACTTCCAGAGTTCACCCAAACTCATGTCCATTGAGTCAGTGATGCCATCCAACCATCTCATCCTCTGTTGTCCCCTTCTCCTCCTGCCTTCAATCCTTCCCAGCATCAAGGTCTTTTCAAATGCCACACTTCTTCACATCATGTGGCCAAAGTACTGGAGTTTCAGCTTCAACATCAGTCCTTCCAATGAACACCCAGGACTGATTATATTTAGGATGGAATGGTTGGATCTCCTTGCAGTCCAGGGACCCACAAGAGTCTTCTCCAATGCCACAGTTCAAAAGCATCAATTCTTCGGCACTCAGCTTTCTTTCTAATCCAACTCACATCCATACATGACCACTGGGAAAACCATAGCCTTGACTACATGGACCTTTGTTGACAAAGTAACGTCTCTGCTTTTAAATATGCTGTCTAGATTGGTCATAACTTTCCTTCCAAGGAGTAAGAGTATATTAATTTCATGGTTGCAATCACCATCTGCAGTGATTTGGGAGCCCCCCAAAATAAAGACAGTCACTGTTTCCCCATCTATTTGCCATAAAGTGATGGGACTGGATGCCATGATCTTAGTTTTCTGAATGTTGAGCTTTAAGCCATCCTTTGCACTCTTCTCTTTCACTTTCATCAAGAGGCTTTTTCATTCTTCACTTTCTGCCATAAGGGTTGTGTCATCTCCATATCTGAAGTTATTGATATTTCTCCTAGCAATCTTAATTCCAGCTTTTGCTTCCTCCAGCCCAGCGTTTCTCATGATGTACTCTGCATATAAGTTAAATAAGTAGGGTGACAATATACAGCCTTGACATACTTCTTTGCCTATTTGAAACCAGTCTGTTGTTCCATGTCCAGTTCTAACTGTTGCTTCCTGAACTGCATACAGATTTCTCAGGAGACAGGTCAAGTAGTCTGGTTTTTACATCTCTTTCAGAATTTTCCTCAGTTTATTGTGATCCACATAGTCAAAGACTTTGGCATAGTCAATAAAGCAGAAATAGATGTTTTTCTGGAACTCTCTTGCTGTTTTCCATGATCCAGCGGATGTTGGCAATTTGATCTCTGGTTCCTCTGCCTTTTTAAAACCAGCTTGAACGTCTGGAAGTTCATGGTTCACGTATTGCTCAAGCCTGGCTTGGAGAATTTTGAGCATTACTTTACTAGCATGTGAGATGAGTGCAATTGTGCGGTAGTTTGAGCATTCTTTGGTATTCCTTTCTTTGGGATTGGAATGAAAATTGACCTTTTCCAGTCCTGTGGCCACTGCTGCCATGGCTGTGTGGTGCCAGAGCAGCAAGCAGCAGAGAGGAGATATCCCTCATCCAAGGTCAGAAGCGTGGGCCATGAGGATATTCCCCACGTCGAAGGTAAGAGAAACCCAAGTAAGATGGCAGGTGCTGAGAGATGGCATCCGAGGGCAAACAGTCTGAAATCACAATCACAAAATCTAGCCATCTGATCACACGGACCACAGCCTTGTCTGCTCTGTGAAATTAGGCCATGCCCTGTGGGGCCACCCAAGACTGATGGGTCATGGTGGAGAGGTCTGACAGAATATGGTCCACTGGAGAAGGGAATGGCAAACCACTTCAGTATTCATGCCTTGAGAATGCCCATGAACAGTATGAAAATGCAAGAAGATAGGACACTGAAAGATGAGCTCCCCAGGCAGTAGGTGCCTAATATGCTAATGGAGATTAGTGGAGAAATAATTCCAGAAATAATGAAGCGATTTTTAAAAAAGCAAAAACAACACCTAGTTGTGGATGTAACTGGTGATAGAAGCAAGGTCTCATGCTGTAAATAGCAATATTGCATAGGAACCTGGAATGTTAGGTCCATGAATCAAGGCAAATTGGAAGTGGTCAAACAGGAGATAGCAAGAGTGAACGTCGACATTCTAGGAATCAGTGAACTAAAATGGACTGGAATGGCAGATGTCCATTGTATCTACTACCGTGGGCAGGAATCCCTTAGAAGAAATGGAGTAGCCATTATAGTCAACAAAAGAGTCCAAAATGTAGTACCTCAATGCTATCTCAGAAATGAAAGAATGATCTGTGTTCATTTCCAAGGCAAACCATTCAATATCATGGTAATCCAAGTCTGTGCCCCGAAGAGTAATGCTAAAGAAGCTGAAGTTGAATGGTTCCATGAAGGCCTTAAGGCCTTAAAACTGCTCAGTGAATTCCAAATGAGATAGAGCCAAAGAACTTAATGTCAAAATCCATAATAATCAGTTCCTGTTGTGTTGTTCAGTCGCTCAATTGTTTCTGACTCTTTGCAACCCCATGGATTGTAACAAGCCAGGCTTCCTTGTCCTTCATTAACTCCCGGAGTTTGCTCAAAGTCATGTCCAATCTGTCGATCATGCCATCTAACCATCTCATCCTCTAATGCAGCTTCTCATCCTGCCCTTAAATTTTTCCAATGTCAGAGTCTTTTCCAATGAGTCAGTTCTTCTCATCAGGTGGCCAAAACAGGAGCTTCAGTTTCAGCATCAGTTCTTCCAATGAATATCCAGGACTGATTTCTGTTAGGCTTGACTGGCTTGATCTCCTTGATCAGAGACTCTTGATCTCAAGAGTCTTCTCCAGCACCACAGTTCAGAATATCAATTCTTTGGTATCAGCCTTTTTTGCAGTCAAATATTCACATCCATACATGACTGCTTGAAAAAGCATAACTTTGACAATATTAACCTTTGTTGGTAAAGTGATGCCTCTGCTTCTTAACATGCTGTCGAGCTTTTCATAGCTTTTCTTCCAAGGAGCAAGTCTTAATTTCATGTTTGCTGTCACCATCCACAGTGATTGTCAAGCCAAAAACAATGAAGTCTCTCACTGTTTCCATTTTTCCCATTTCTGTATGCAGTGATGGAACTGAATGTCATGATCTTCATTTTTTGAATGTGGTTTTAAGCTAGCTTTTTTTTTTTTAATTTAAATTTATTTATTTTAATTGGAGGCTAATTACTTTACAATGAGATGGGAGGGGGTTTCAGGATGGGGAACACGTGTAAGCTAGCTTTTTCAGTCTCCTCTTTCATCATTATCAAGAGGCTGTTTAGCTCCTCTTTGCTTTCTGCCATTAGTGTGATGTCATCTGTGTATCTGAGGTCATTGGTATTTTTCCGGGCAATATTGATTCCAGCGTGTGCTTCTTCCAGCCTGGTATTTTGCGTGATGTTAAAGTAGCAGGGTGACAATATACAGCCTTGACATACTCCTTTCCCAATCTTGAACCAGTTTGCTGTTCCATTCCAGTTCTAACTGGCGCTTTTTGACCTGCATACAGGTTTCTCAGGAGGCAGGTAAGGTGGTCAAGAGTTCCTTCTTTTTTTTTTTAATTATAGTATTTTTTAAATTTTTTTCTATCTTTTTTTTAAATTTTATTTTATTTTTAACTTTACAATACTGTATTGGTTTTGCCATATATCAACATGAATCCACCACAGGTATAAACGTGTTCCCATTCTTTTTAATAAGTTTCCACAGTTTGTTGTGATCCATAAAGTCAAAGACTTTCATGTAGTCAATGGAGCAGAAGTAGATGTTTTTCTGTGTTTCCTTTGCTTTTTCTATGATCCAACAATGTTGTTAATTTAATCTCTACCTCCTCTGCCTTTCTAAATTTAGCTTGTAAATCTGGACGTTCTTAGTTCACATGTTGTTGTAATTTAGTATGAAGGATTTCGAGTATTATCATGCTAACTGGCCTTTTCCAGACCTGTAGCCACTGCTGAGTTTTCCAAATTTGCTGGCATAGTAAGTGCAGTACTTTCACAGAATCATCTTTTAGGATTTGAAATAGCTCAGCTGGAATCTCATCACTTCTTCTAGTTTTGTTTGTAGTGATGCCCACTTGACTTCACACTCCAGGATTTCTGGCTCCAGGTGAGTGACAACACCATCATGGTTATCTGGATCATTAAGTCCTTTTTTGTACAATTCTTCTGTATAATCTTGCCACCTCTTCTTAATATCTTTGCTTCTCTTAGAGGCATACTGTTTCTGTCCTTTACTGTCCCCACCACTACATGAAATGTTCCCTTGCTATCTCTAATTTTCTTGAAGATGTCTCTAGTCTTCCCCATTGTATCACTTTCCTCTACTTTTTTCTTTTTCTTTTTTTTTTTTTTTTGCATTGCTCACTTATCAAGGAGCAATCTTGTTTCTTATCTCTCCTTGCTATTCTTTGGAATTCTGCATTCAGATGGGTATATTTTCCATTTTGTTCTTTGCATTTTGTTTCTCTTCTTTCTCAGCTCTTTGTAAGGCCTTCTCAGAAAGCCATTTTGCATTGTTGCATTTCTGCTTCTTGGGGATGGTTTTGCTCACTGCCTCCTGTACAAAGTTACAAGCCTCCATCCATAGTTCTTCAGGCACTCTCTCAGATCTAATCCCTTGAATCTTTTTATCCCTTCCACTATATAATCATAAAGGACCCGAATGGTCTAGTGGTTTGCCCTGCTTTCTTCAATTCAAGTATGAATTTCACAATAAGGACCTCAGGATAAGAGCACAGTCGGCTTCCAGTCTAGGTTTTGCCAACTGTATAGAGCTTCTCTATCTTTGACTGCAAAGAATATAATCATTCTGATTTCAGTACTGACCATCTCATGATGTCCATGTGTAGAACTGTCTCTTGTGTTTCAAAGAGGCTGTTTGCTATGACCCATGTCTTCTCATGTCAAAAATATTTTAGCCTTTCCCCTGCTTCATTTTGTACTCCAAGGTCAAACTTGCCTGTTACTCAAGGTATCTCTTAATTCCTACCTTTGCATTTCAGTGTCCTATATGAAAAGTAGATTTTTTTTTTTTTTTTGCTTTCATGTTTAGATCTAGAATGTAATGTAGGTCTTCATAGAACCAGTCAAGTTAACATATTTTGACATTAGTGCATGGGGCATACACTTGGATTACTGTGATTTTAAGTGACTTGCCCTGAAAATGAATGGAGATATTTCTGTTGTTTTTGAGACTGCACCCAAGTATTGCATTTCAGAATCCTTTGTTGGCTGTGTGTGTTACTCCATTTCTCCTAAGGAATTCTTGCCCATAGTAGTGGATATAATGGTCATCTGAATTTAATTTGCCCATTCCTGTCCATTTGAGTTCACTGATTCATAAATCTTGATGTCATAATCAGTACCGTACTTTTTATGTCTATAGCATTGTAGTATAGTCTGAAGTCAGAAAGTGTCATTCCTCTAGCTCCTTTTTTCTTTCTCAAGATTGCTTTGTCTATTTTGGGCCTTTTGTTCTCCACGCACATTTTAAGGTTTTTTTTTTTTTTTTCTAGTTCTGTGAAAAATTGCCATTGGTAATTACATATGGATTGCATTGAAACTGTAGATTGCTTTGGGTAGTATAGTCATTTTGACAATATTGATTTTTCTAATCAAAGATAGTGGTATATCTTTCCATGTGTTTGTGTCTTCGATTTCTTTCATTAGTGTCCTGCAGTTTTCAGATTACAGATCTTTTGTCTCATTAGGCTTACTCCTAGGTATTTTATTCTTCTCTAAAGAAAACATGTAGATGACCAAGACACCCATGAAAAGATGTTCATATCACTAATTATTTGAAAGATTCAAATGAAAACTGGAGCATGATATCTCTTAACATGATTCAAAAGAGCTATCATAAAAAAATCCACAAACAAGAATGGCATTGAAACATGTGAAACGTCATGTATGAAACGAGATGCCAGTCCAGGTTCAATGCACGATGCTGGATGCTTGGGGCTGGTGCACTGGGACGACCCAGAGGGATGGTGTGGGGAGGGAGGAGGGAGGAGGGTTCAGGATGGGGAACACATGTATACTAATTAAATAATTTTCTATTAAAGAAAAAAATAAAAAAAAAAAAAAAAATCCACAAACAATATGCTGGAGAGTATGGGGGGAGAAGGTAACCCTCCTACACTGTTATTTGAAACAGCTACTGTGGAAAACAGTATGTACATTCCTTTGAAAACTAAAAATAGAACTACCATATGACCCTGCACCTTACCCCTGGGCATGGATCCGGTGAAAACCTTGGTCTAAAAGGAAACACATACCATAATGTGCATTGCAACACTGTTTACAATAGTCAAGATATGGAATCAACTTAAATGTCCATCAACAGAGAAATGGATGAAGAAAATGTGGTAAATATATACAATGGAATATTACTCATCCATTAAAAGAATGAAATACTGGCCTTTGCAAAAATATGGATGGACTTCAGATCAGATAAGTTGCTCCGTTGTGTCCGACTCTGCGACCCCATGAACCGCAGCACGCCAGGCCTCCCTGTCCATCACCAACTCCCGGAGTTCAGGAGACTCCTGTCCATCGAGTCACTGACGCCATCCAGTCATCTCATCCTCTGTCGTCCCCTTCTCCTCCTGCCCCCAATCCCTCCCAGCATCAGAGTCTTTTCCAATGAGTCAACTCTTCGCATGAGGTGGCCAAAGTACTGGAGTTTCAGCTTTACCATCATTCCTTCCAAAGAAATCCCAGGGCTGATCTCCTTTAGAATGGAGTGGTTGGATCTCCTTGCAGTCCAAGGGACTCGCCAGAGTCTTCTCCAACACCACAGTTCAAAAGCATCAATTCTTCAGCGCTCACCCTTCTTCATAGTCCAACTCTCACATCCATACATGACCACAGGAAAAACCATAGCCTTGACTAGACAAACCTTTGTTGGCAAAGTAATGTCTCTGCTTTTGAACATGCTATCTAGGTTGGTCATAACTTTCCTTCCAAGAAGTAAGCGTCTTTTAATTTCATGGCTGCAGTCACCATCTGCAGTGATTTTGGAGCCCAGAAAAATAGTCTGACACTGTTTCCACTGTTTCCCCATCTATTTCTCATGAAGTGGTGGGACCGGATGCCATGATCTTCGTTTTCTGAATGTTGAGCTTTAAGCCAACTTTTTCACTCTCCACTTTCACTTTCATCAAGAGGCTTTTGAGTTCCTCTTCACTTTCTGCCATAAGGATGGTATCATCTGCATATCTGAGGTGATTGATATTTCTCCCGGCAATCTCAATTCCAGCTTGTGTTTCTTCCAGTCCAGTATTTCTCATGATGTACTCTGCATATAAGTTAAATAAACAGTGTGACAATATAAGCCTTGACGAACTCCTTTTCCTATTTGGAACCAGTCTGTTGTTCCATGTCCAGTTCTAACTGTTGCTTCCTGACCTGCATACAAATTTCTCAAGAGGCAGGTCAGGTGGTCTGGTATTCCCATCTCTTTCAGAATTTTCCACAGTTTATTGTGATCCACACAGTCAAAGGCTTTGGCATAGTCAATAAAGCAGAAATAGATGTTTTTCTGGAACTCTCTTGCTTTTTCCATGATCCAGCGGATGTTGGCAATTTGATCTCTGGTTCCTTTGCCTTTTCTAAAACCAACTTGAACATCAGGAAGTTCACAGTTCACATATTGCTGAAGCCTGGCTTGGAGAATTTTGAGCATTACTTTACTAGCTTGTGAAATGAGTGCAATTGTGCGGTAGTTTAAGGATTCTTCGGCATTGCCTTTCTTTGGGATTGGAATGAAAACTGACCTTTTCCAGTCCTGTGGCCACTGCTGAGTTTTCCAAATTTGCTGGCATATTGAGTGCAGCTCTTTCACAGCATCATCTTTCAGGATTTGGAATAGCTCAACTGGAATTCCATCACCTCCACTAGCTTTGTTCATAGTGATGCCTTCTAAGGCCCACTTGACTTCACATTCCAGGATGTCTGGCTCTAGTTCAGTGATCACGCCATCATGATTATCTGGGTCGTGAAGATGCTTTTTGTAAAGTTCTTCTGTGTATTCTTGCCACCTCTTCTTAATATCTTCTGCTTCTGTTAGGTGCATACCATCTCTGTCCTTTATCAAGCCCATCTTTGCATGAAATGTTCTCTTGGTATCTCTAGTTTTCTTGAAGAGATCTCAAGTCTTTCCCATTCTGTTGTTTTCCTCTATTTCTTTGCATTGATCACTGAGGAAGGCTTTATTATCTCTTCTTGCTATTCCTTGAAACTCTGCATTCAGATGTTTATATCTTTCCTTTTCTCCTTTGCTTTTGGCTTCTCTTCTTTTCACAGCATTTTGCTTTTTTTGCATTTCTTTTCCATGGGGATGGTCTTGATCCCTGTCTCCTGCACAATGTCATGAACCTCATTCCATAGTTCATCAGGCATTCTATCTATCAGATCTAGGCCCTTAAATCTATTTCTCACTTCCACTGTATAATCATAAGGGATTTGATTTAGGTCATACCTGAATGGTCTAGTGGTTTTCTGTACTTTCTTAAATTTAAGTCTGAATTTGGCAATAGGGAGTTCATGATCTGAGCCACAGTCAGCTCCTGGTCTTGTTTTTGTTGACTGTATAGAGCTTCTCCATCTTTGGCTGTAAAGAATATAATCAATCTAATCTCAGTGTTGACCATCTGGTGATGTCCATGTGTATAGTCTTCTCTTGTGTTGTTGGAATAGGGTGTTTGTTATGACCAGTGCATTTTCTTGGCAAAACTCTATTAGTCTTTGCCCTGCTTCATTCTGTATTCCAAGGCAAAATTTTCCTGTTACTCCAGGTGTTACTTGACTTCCTACTTTTGCATTCCAGTCCCCTATAATGAAAAGGACATCTTTTTTGGGTGTTAGTTCTAAAAGGTCTTGTAGGTCTTCATAGAACTGTTCAACTTCAGCTTCTTCAGCATTACTGGTACTTTGGTCAATTTTGGTCACCACATACTAAAAAGAAATCAGTGATCCCTCAGTTTTCAGATCTGCTGCGAAACATATGTATGTAATACTGACATACTTCTTTCGCTATATGTTACACACAAGTTTATGTCTCCTTTCTGCTTATGAATGTGAAGGATTTCTGTTTTTTTTTCTACTTTTTTCCCCTTAGTCTAGCAAATAATAAGTATTTTCAAAGAATAAGCTTGTGGATTTTTATCCTATGTGTTACCATTTTTGTTTCCCAATTTATTAATGCTACCTTTTATTTTTCTTATTTACCTTCTCCTAGTTCTGGTTTATTTCATTGCCTTTCCCCAATATTTTTAATATAAATTTATTTATTTTAATTGGATGCTAATTACTTTACAATATTGTATTGGTTTTGCCATACATCAACATAATCCACCACGGGTGTTCACATATTCCCCATCCTGCAACCCCCCTCACACTTCCTTCCCTATACCATCCCCATACCATCCGTATACTTCCCTCCTCATATCATCCCAGTGCACCAGCCCCAAGCATCCTGTATCATGCATCAAACCTGGACTGGTGACTCGTTTCATATATGATATTATACATGCTTCAATGCCAGTCTCCCAAATCATCCCACCCTTTCTTAAAATTCCTATGACTTTTCATCAATCATAAAATCAATCCAAATGCTTATATACCTGGAAATAACCCAGATAATCTTTTCTTTTCCTCATATCGGCTTCAGCTCATAAAATCTTCTCTCATTGAGTAGAATCCCCCCAACTTGATGTTTTCCAAATACTGTTTTGTTGCCAAAGCTTTGCACATAACTTCACTTGGGACACTCAACATTCACTCAGCTTACCAGAGACTGAAGCCCTGTTTCCAACCCTGGAAAAAACACATCTAATTGACAAATGTAAAAGTGATCCATGCCATTGTCCTCAGAACTTGTCAAAGTCAGAAAAGAAAAAGCATCTGTCAAAACCTACTTAAGCTAACATTAAAGGTAGGAGGTATAAACAGAAACTCAGGAGCAAAATACTTGAACAGATTGTAAAATGCTGTCATTTTGGTATTGAGCAAGTCATTGGACTTTAAAATTTCCCCTCCTTCCAGTTTACATTAAAGTAGAAGGAAGCATCATTCCTTAAAGATGATTCTAGATCAGTGCAATTTGGTAAAAATAAAACACTTCTGACAATTACTGTTAAGTTTTGTTTATCTTGAAGGAAAGAACATCTGGAAAAGAGCACTTACCATAGCATGCAGCTTTATTGGACCAGCCATCTTGACCACATACTATGGAGCCTGTAGTGCGTCCATCTCGGTTCTCATACCCATTGAGACATTCATAGTCCAGCCTGTCGTTCAGCCTGAACCATGTGCCATCACTTTTGGCTCTGGTATTCTCAAATACTGGCCTGTCACAGGATTCTAAGGGATAATAGGATTGCAATTTCATTTCTAATATTATTTAGTGGGCAATTTGATTGAGTTTCATCTCAAGGGAAAAGGGCTTAACTAGTTAGTATGTACTAATCATTAAAAAAAAGCCAAGAATACCAGTGATATATCACTGTCCCAAAATAATTACTAAAAATGAAAAAAACATGTATTTCTATGCAACATTTTTCTCAACACTTAATGTTCCTGAATTATTTATTTTATGAACATGTTCCTGAGTTGTTATACTTATGCACTTTTCCAATGCAAGTATAAAATACAGTAGTATTATACTATTTTCATAACAGCATTTTATGAATTAATATCCCAAATTTATCAGCAGTTGTGACATATGTGCCAAGGAAAACTTAATTGGAAAAGTAATTTTTAAAAGGCAAATTAATTTTTAAAGACTCCATAAAATTTTTAGAATTCACATGCTGATTTTCCTTTTCCATCTGTATTTCTAATGGTTGTATATTCTTTTATACTTATCAAGGTTGAACACAGACATAGTTCTATTATTTATAGCTATTTACAAGAAAAGATGTTAATAAACAATCTCAGTTTTCACCAACACCATAGACTGATGTTAATAAAGGTTTAAATAATTTACTTCAAATTTCATAATGTGTGAAAGCAAAATTATACTAGCAAAACATATTAGATATATTTTTCATAAAAAGAGTTAGAATGGGAAATTGTCATATATTAAAATCAAATAAGTTTTATATGAGGCAACTTTTTTCTTTGTTGAGGATGTAGTGTCTGTAGCAAGAATAGACATTGGAAAAAATAAAATGAAAATAGTAGAAAAGGATATTATAAATACACACTTCACTTAAAGTGAATATGTAAAATATCACTTCAAAAATATCACTGAATAGCTTTGGGATGAATAAGACAAACTCATTAATTGTTCTTAGAAAAGTTTCATAAACATCTCTGTGGTATTACAGGGAAACATTCAGCACAGCAGGATTTGTTCCTGTCTAGAAGTTTTTCTCTGTCTCCGCTAACTAGATGTTTATGAAGTTTTCCTAAAAGAGGATATTTCACAAAGATATACACCCTAGAGACTCAAACATATGAATTATACATCATATTTTGAAGCTTATGCACCATGGTCTCACATCTTTGCTTAAACACATAACCTTTAGGTTTAGACTTGAATTACTGTGATATTGAATGGTTTGCCTTGGAAACAAACAGAGATCATTCTGTCATTTTTGAGATTGCATACAAGTACTGCATTTCGGACTCTTTTGTTGACCACGATGGCCATTCCATTTCTTCTGAGAGATTCCTGCCTGCAGTAGTAGATATAATGGTCATCTGAGTTAAATTCACCCATTCCAGTCCATTTCTGTTCGCTGATTCCTAGAATGTCAACATTCACTCTTGCCATCTATTGTTTGACCACTTCCAATTTGCCTTGATTCATGGACCTGACATTCCAGGTTCCTATGCAATATTGCTCTTTACAATATCGGACCTTGCTTCTATCACCAGTCACATCCACAGCTGGGTATTGTTTTTGCTTTGGCTCCATCCCTTCATTCTTTCTGGAGTTATTTCTCCACTGATCTCCAGTAGCATATTGGGCACCTACTGACCTGGGGAGTTTGTCTTTCAGTATCCTATCATTTTGCCTTTTCATACTGTTCATGGGGTTCTCAAGGCAAGAATACTGAAGTGGTTTGCCATTCCCTTCTCCCGTGGACCACATTCTGTCAGATCTCTCCACCATGACCCGTCCGTCTTAGGTTGCCCCAAGGGCATGGCTTAGTTTCACTGAGTTAGACAAGGCTGTGGTCCTAGTGTGATTAGATTGACTAGTTTTCTGTGAGTATGGTTTCAGTGCGTCTGCCCTCTGATGCCCTCTTGCAACACCTACCGTCTTATTTGGGTTTCTCTTACCTTGGGCATGGGGTATCTCTTCATGGCTGCTCCAGTAAAGTGCAACCATTGCTCCTTACCTTGGAAGAGGGGTATCTCCTCACTGCTGCCCTTCCTGACCTTCAACATGGGATAGCTCCTCTAGGCCCTCCTGCGCCCACACAGCCACGGCTCTTTGGACGTGGGGTAGCTCCTCCCGCCCGCCGCCCCTGGCCTCGGGCTTGGGGCGTGGGTATCTCCTCCCGGCCTCCGTCCCTGACCTCAGACACAGGGTAACTCCTCTCGTCGCCACCCCTGACCTCGGACACGGGGTAACTCCTCTTGTTGCCGCCCCTGACTTCGGATGCTGGGTATCTCCTCTAGGCCACCTCCCCTAACCTCAGATGTGGGGTAGCTCGTCTTGGCCATTCCTGTGCCATCACAGTCTGGTACTCTCAGCCACTGCCCCTGACCTCGGACGTGGGGTAACTCCTCTTGGCCGCCGCCATTCGGGCATGGGGTCTTCCCGGCTTCTGCCCCTGACCTCGGACGTGGGGTGGCTCCTCTTGGCTCCAAGCCAGGCTTCAGCAATGCATGAACCGTGAACTTCCTGATGTTCAAGCTGGTTTTAGAAAAGGCAGAGGAACCAGAGATCAAGTTGCCAACATCCGCTGGAACATGGAAAAAGCAAGAGAGTTCCAGAAAAATATCTATTTCTGCTTTATTGACTATGCCAAAGCCCTTGACTGTGTGGATCACAATAAACTGTGGAAAATTCTGAAAGAGATGTGAATGCCAGACCACCTATTCTGCCTCTTGAGAAATCTGTAGGCAGGTCAGGAAGAAACAGTTAGAACTGGACATGGGACAACAGACTGGTTCCAAATAGGAAAAGGAGTTTGTCAAGGCTGTATATTGTCACACTATTTATTTAATGTATATGCAGAGTACATCATGAGAAACGCTGGACTGGAAGAAATACAAGCTGGAATCAAGATTGCCAGGAGAAATTTCAATCACTGTAGATATGCAGATGACACCACCCTTATGGCAGAAAATGAAGAGAAACTCAAAAGCCTCTTGATGAAAGTGAAAGTGGAGAGTGAAAAAGTTGGCTTAAAGCTCAACATTCAGAAAACGAATATCATGGCATCCAGTCCCATCACTTCATGGGAAATAGATGGGGAAACAGTGTCAGACTTTATTTTTCTGGGCTCCAAAGTCACTACAGATGGTGACTGCAGCCATGAAATTAAAAGATGCTTACTCCTTGGAAGGAAATTTATGACCAACCTAGATAGCATATTCAAAAGCAGAGACATTACTTTGCCAACAAAGGTTCGTCTAGTCAAGGCTATGGTTTTTCCTGTGGTTATGTATGGATGTGATAGTTGGACTGTGAAGAAGGGTGAGTGCTGAAGAATTGATGCTTTTGAACTGTGGTGTTGGAGAAGACTCTTGCGAGTCCCTTGGACTGCAAGGAGATCCAACCACTCCATTCTGAAGGAGATCAGCCCTAGGATTTCTTTGGAAGGAATGATGCTAAAGCTTAAACTCCAGTACTTTGGCCACCTCATGTGAAGAGTTGACTCACTGGAAAAGACTCTGATGCTGGGAGGGATTGGGGGCAAGAGGAGAAGGGGACGACAGAGGATGAGATGGCTGGATGGCACCACTGACTTGATGGACATGAGTCTCAGTAAACTCTGGGAGTTGGTGATGGACAGGGAGGCCTGGCGTGCTGTGATTCATGGGGTCGCAAAGAGTCGGACACGACTGAGCGATCTGATCTGATCTTTAGGCTTAGGATTAGAGACTGGCTCTCAATCAAGTTCAAGAAGCGTAGAGAGTCCAATACAGGATAAACCCAAGGAGAAACATGTCGAGACACATACTAATGAACAGAGATTAAATACAAAGAAAGAATATTAAAAGCAGTAACTAGCCAAAGCAATCTTGAGAAAGAAAAAGAGTAGAGGAATCAACCTTCCTTACTTCAGACTGACTACAAAGTTATAGCCATCCAGACAGTATGGTACTGACACAAAAACAGAATTATAGATGAATGGAACAAGATAGAAAGCACAGAGATAAATCCACATACCTTATTTTTGATGAAGGATTAAAGATAATGCAATGGGGCAAAGATAGTCTCTTCTATAAGTGCTGCAGGGGAAACTTCACAGCTACATGGAAAATAATCAAATTAGACTACCTCCTAACATAATATACAAAGATAAACTCAAAATGGATGGAAAACACAGGCAGCACACCCTATGTCATATATCACAACAAGATCCTCTATGACCCACCTCCTAGTGTAGTGGAAATAAAAACAAAGATAATCAAGTGGGGCATAATTAAACTTAAAAGCTACTCCACAGCAAAGGAAACTATGACTAAGGTGAAACGACAATGCTCAGAATGGGAAAAAAATAATAGGAAATGAAACAACTGACAAAGCATTTATTCCCAAAAGATACAAGCAGCTCATATAAATCAATACCAGAAAAACAAACAACCCAATGAAAAAGTGGGAAATAGACCTAAACAGACATTTGTTTAAAGACCTACAGTGGCTAATAAACACATGAATATATTCTCAGCATCACTCATTATTAGAGAAACGCAAATTGAAACTACAATGAGATATCACTTCACACCATTCAGAATGGCCGTAATCAAAAAGTCTACAAATAATCAGTGCTGGAGAGGGTGTGGAGAAAAGGGAACCCTCTTGCATTGTTAGTGTGAATGTAAATTGATACAGCCACTGTGAAGAACAGTATGGAGAGTCTTAAAAAATGAGGAATAAAACCACTATATGACCTATGAACACCAGTCCTAGGTATATACCCAGAGGAAATGAAAATTGAAAAAGACACATGTACCATAATGTCCACTGCAGCTCTATTTACAACAGCTAGGGCATGGAAGCAACATAGATGTCCACTGACAGATGAATAGATAAAGAAGCAGTGATATATATATATATATATATATATATATATACATGTGTGTGTGTGTGTGTGTATATATATACACACACACAATAGAATATTACTCAGCCATAAAAAGGAATGCATTTGAGTCAGTCCTAAAGGGTTAGATGAACACAGAGCCTAATATTCAGAGTGAAGTAAGTCAGAAAGAGAAAAACAAATGTCATATACTAACACATACACATGGAATCTAGAAATATTGTATTGATAAACCATTTGCACAGCAGCAAACATAGATAGCATATTCAAAAGTAGAGACATTACTTTTCCAACAAACGTCTGTCTAGTCAAGGCTATGGTTTTTCCTGTGGTCATGTATGGGTGTGAGAGTTGGACTGTGAAGAAGGCTGAGTGCCAAAGAATTGATGCTTTTGAACTGCGGTGTTGGAGAAGACTCATGAGAGTCCATTGGACTGCAAGGAGATCCAACCAGTCCATTCTGAAGGAGATCAGCCCTGGGATTTCTTTGGAGGGAATGATGCTGAAGCTGAAACTCTAATACTTTGGCCACCTCATGCAAAGAGTTGACTCATTGGAAAAGACTCTGATGCTGGGAAGGATTGGGGGCAGGAGGAAAAGGGGACGACAGAGGATGAGATGGCTGGATGGCATCACTGATTCGATGGACATGAGTCTGAGTGAACTCCGTTAGTTGGTGATGGACAGGGAGGCCTGGCATGCTGCAATTCATGGGGTCACAAAGAGTCAGACACGACTGAGTGACTGAACTGAACTGAACTGAACTGAATAGAGATACAGATATTGAAAACAGACTTATGGGCATGGCTGGCAGGGAGGAAGTAGAGGGTTAGCATGCAAATTTACACTACCATATGTAAAATAGTCAGTCAATGGAAATTTGCTGTATGACTCAGGAAACTCAAACCAGAGCTCAGTAACAACCTAGAAGGGTGGGATGGGCCAGCAGCTGGGAGGGATGTTCATATGGGAGGGGACATGGGTAAATCTATGGCTGATTCTTGTTGATGTTTGGTAGAACCCAACATGGTACTGTAAAGCAATTATCCTTCAATTAAATAAATATAAAATAAACAACCACCCAACCCGAAATTCCATATGCCAAGGGTCCCAGGAGGAGGCTCGCTTATGCATGCGTGAGATAAAAGGCAGACAGATCTCTGTCTTGACTGTGATGCCTGCAGTGGCTCATGAACCATCTCAATTCCCTCTCAGCTGCATTCCAGGAGCCAGGTAAAACCTGTCTTAGAAAATCATGCATGGAGCTAAGTCCTTTTGTGAAAGACACAGGAGGACTGCTGTCTGCTTCATTCACACACCCTTCCACCCTGTGGCCAGATTCCTGTGGTCACAACTGACTCAGGGGAAGAGCACCCTTTGACAGACCACCAGTGAGCTTGCACAGAAATTTGGCTTAATTCTGTGACCCAGTACAGGAACACAAGATTAAGATGTAGTGCTACTTTGGGGGAAACAAAGGACAGCTGTCAGTACCATTTCTGGTGCACTAATGTATCTAGACAAGACATAGAAGCACAGAAATTCTGACAAAACAGGGATGAGAAGTGTCAGCAGGTGCCACTATAGAAGATCTGAGATAGTTGCAGTCTCTAGAAGGGTTGAAGGAAGTTGTCTCTCACCCAAAGGAGACTGATATTTAATTAGAAAAACAGCACCACAAAACTTTAAGGAACATGAACTTAAAGTATCATGACACCAGCAAAGTATAAAAATCTTCAGTATTTACATCCAAAGTTTGGAGATCTGTGGTTTACCCAGTGAAGAATTCAAAATAGCTGTTTTAATCAGTGTGCTACAGAAAATACAGTAAGATAGTTGAATAAAAGCATAAAAACAATAAATAATTGAACAATAAAAATGGACAAAACAAGCAGTTTAACTAAAATATGCAAGTCATAAAAAAAAAAAAAAACAGAAACTCTGGTGCTGAAGGATCCAAGGATGAAATGAAAAAAATTCATTAAAGAACATCATCCTCAGAGAGAAAACATCAGAAGAATCTGTGAGATAGATGACATACCAAAGTTATCCTTTCAAGGGAGATTAAAAACAAGACAAAAAAATTTTAAAAGAATGAAAAAGAACAAAGAAAGGCTGCATTATCTATGCTACATTGTCAACAGAACCGATTTGCAAATTATTGAATTCCCAGGAGGAGAAAAGGAGATGAGGTAGAAAATATATTTAGAGAATAATGTCTAAGAACTTCCCAAATCAAGGATGATATTTGAATATCTAAGTTCAGGAAGCTTACAGGTGCTCAAACCAAATCAATATAAAACATCCTCTACAACACATAAACTTGCAAAATTCAAAGAAAAATAGAGAAGTCTTCAAGCAGCATGAGGAAAAAACAAACAAGCTAACACAAAAATATATATATTGAAATTTACTAGGGAGCCTTCATTTGGATCTAATCGTATTTCTCAGCAAAAACCTTGTGCTCCAAGAGAAAGTGGTATGATATATTCCAATTGTTGAAAGAGAAAACTGCCAAAGAATAATATTTGAAAATTATTCTTTCAAATATTTGAAAATATTTGAAAACACTAAAAGGAATTATTTAAGCTGAAGTGAAAGAATTCTAATTAATTTCATGAAAACACATAGTACACTGGTAAATTTAAGTGCGCATTCACATTCAGAACACAGTAGTACTTTGATATGGAATGTTAAACATTTAACTGTTTAAGAGTTAAAGTGCAAGAATATAAACATAACTATAGCTACAATTATTTTTTAATTAAGTACACCCTATAAGAGGCAAATCATGACATCCAAAAGATAAAATGGGGAAGGGTAAAAGGAAGGATACTTAATATGTGATTGCATAAAATACACTATTCTCTCTGGAAGATGCTTTACATAAATCTCATGGTAAACAAAGCAGGAATCCATACTAGATTCACAAATGGTAAAGAGAAGCTTATAAAAGGCATACTACTATAACAAAAATCATGAATTCACAAAGGCAAACAGTCAGAGGAGGAAAGGAATTAGGAAACTATAAAACATCCTGTAAAAAAAGATAATATTAATACATCCTTAACTATCAAAAATTACTCTAAATATAAGGGATTGTGTGAGTGCATGCTAAGTGCTACAGTTGTGTCTGACTCATTGAGACTCAATGGACTGTAGTCCTATACGCTCCTCTGTCCATGGGATTTCCCAGGCAAGAATACTGGAGTGGGTTGCCATTTCCTTCTCCACTATTTTCTTCTATCTCAATGAAATTCTTAAGTAATTTCTTTGAATTACTTTCAGACAAATCATCGATATCCATTATTTGGGTTCGGTAACTGAAAAACTATTGTGTTTCCTCTGTTAATATTTTAGTCCTTTGATTTCTTTGTCCCTTGAAGTCTCATGTTGCTGTGTTTGCATTTATTTTATTTTTTTAACTTTTTATTTTGTATTGGAGTCTAGTCTATTAGAAAACCATGTTTGATAGTTTCAGGTGAACTGCAAACGGACTCAGCCATACGTTTACATGTATCCATTCTCCCTCAAACTCCCCTCTCATCCAGGCTGCCACATAACATTGAATGGGGTTCCACATGCTATACAGAAGGTCCTTGTTGGTTATCCATTTTAAATATAGCAGTGTGTACATGTCCATCCAAACTCCCGATCGGTTTCCTCCATTCTTCCCCCACCCCCTTGGCAACCATAAGAGACTTCATTCTCTAAGTCTGTGAGTCTCTTTCTGTTTTGTAAGTAAGTTCATTTCTATCATTTCATCTCAGATTCCACATATAAGGGATGGCATACAGTATTTCTCCTTCTCTGTCAGGCTTATTTCACTCAGTATGACAATCTCTAGGTCCACACATGTTGTAGCAAATGGCATTATTTCATTCTTTTTAATGGCTGAATCTGTTGTATATGTGTACCTTATCTTCTTTATCCATTCCTCTGTCAATGGACACTTAACTTCCCTCCATGTCTTGGCTACAAAGACACAACTTCTAATGAATTATTTGCTTCATATAAGTCTTATACCTTTCTTGTTAAATTTATTTTTATTTTATAATTTTGTTGTTACTAATTACTTGTTTTACAATCCTATTTGTAGCTGTTTATTTTTATAATTGACTAAAATTGCTGATTTTTATGTATTTATCTTGCCGCTAGAAGCCTAGCCAAATTATCTTTTTAATTCTTTTGCTAATATAAATTTATTTATTTTAATTGGGAGCTAATTACTTTGCAATATTGTATTGGTTTTGCAATACACAACATGAATCCGCCACAGGTGTACACGTGTTTCCCATCATGAACCACCCTCCCACCTCCCTCCCCATACCATCGCTCTGGGTCATCCCAGTGTGCCAGCCCCAAGCATCCTGTGTGTTTGCATTTAAAGAAGCAGTCACTCCCTCCAGTCTTTACAGACTGTCTTGGGGAGGGAAGTACACTGTCACATTGATAGGGATTTTGAGACTTTTTCAGACCTTTTTTAAGATACACCTGTCCCATGTACTCAATTCCTTCTAGGAGAGAATTCTGAAGCTTGTATGCTTCTATCAACACAGCAAAGACAGTCTCTGTGCCGACAGTTTTCTGGCTGCTTCCCTGGTGCAATGCCAAATGCTTACATTCATGTGCTTTCTCACAGACCCACAGGGACAGGTTGGTTTCTAGATGTACCACAGGCCATCTGCAAAGGTTTAAATGTCACCATGGGGACCTAGACAGGGAGCTGGCCCTGGGGAGGGGATGTGGATGAGATGAGGGGCCCAGGGGTGAGCAGGACCACAAGCACGATGTCTGCAATGGTTTGGGGTCTCTGGTGGGATCTCCACATGGTCAGTGGGACCCATGCTCCTTGAAGAATTCTAGCCCTGGAGGCTGTGGTCCTGGTCTCTCCCCATCCCCCAGCCATGAAGGTGACCCCAGTGTCCTGGATAAGAGGAGAGAGAAGTGTGCTGGAAGATGAGGCCGCCACCCTTGCTCACATGCTCTTATTTTCCCCACAGGTAAAATCCTGTGCTGAGGGGTCTGTCTTGGCACTAAACAGGGCCACTTCAGGGGCAAAATGAGGCTACTCCTCTAACCCTCAGTGATGCACCCAGTCTTGAATCTTTGTGCTCTAGCAGCATGCTGTCATTTGTCTGTTAGCCTCCTGGACCCCCACAAAGATCCTCTTATCCACAAATGATGGTCAAAGTCTGTGTTTATATCAAGAGAGACAGTGAGACTCCTGCCATCTTTCTGACCTCACTTTGTTATTACAGGTTTCTTCTTTGTGGATCCTTTCCTATTTTCTTGAGCAATGTCTATTAATAGGTACATGTATTTTGTTATATACTTATCAAGCAGTCCATAGGTGCACTCATAGACACTTGTAAACAATAAAATTAAATAAGTCCTTTGGCAAAATAAGAGGTTGATATAAACATTTTGCAGTGGATAATACAGCTGAATCTTAGAAAATTATGAACACACTGGGATCTCAGCCCAGTTTACTCACTGACACGGATGCATCTGGGAGGAGGAGACCAGCCACTCTCTGTGCAGGTCATTGTGTTCTGATTATTTTGAAGACTGTAGCCTTCATAGCAGCGAACTCTTACAGTTTCACCCTGTAAACATTTTTTTTCACTACTTGGGGTATATCCGTTTCCCAAATTATTGAAAAAACATTCTTCTAAGGATCATAAAAATAACATGATAGAAAAAAACATAAATTTGTTAAAATAGTACATTAAAGATTAACCTTATAGAATTTAAACGTGAATGCACTAGTATTCAAATATAACATGTAACAATAAAAATGAAAGCTACTACCACGTTGTTACAAATGAAAATCAACATTCCATATTATTTGCCCTTAGTTTATGATAAAAATATGTATAAATGATGCAGATATTTTTATAAAGTCTCTGTATCTCTAATAAGATTTACATGAAGTGCCTCTCGTGAAGGGAAGATCTATTTGAATGTTTTTGCTCATAGAACTCATCCCTTGGCCTTACTGTTGTTACACAATACTGAAATGTCCTCACTTGTCTACTTTTGTCTCTTCACTCTTTCAAAGGTTTATGCATATAAAATTAAAGAAGTTTACTTACTGAGGCATAATTCTTCTGGAGACCATCCTTCTGCTGTGCAAGTCAGGTAATCCCAGGAATGTTGTGAAGGAGGCACAAAATACTGATCACACTTATAGAGAAACTGTTGATTTACAAGTACTGGAAAGTATCCTCTGTATGAATAATATAACCGTCCATGTTTTAGTACAGGATAATTAAAAGGTTTCACTTGGAATAAAAAAGAGTAAAAGCAATGTTTTACCTCATTATACAATCAAATTAGAAATTAACATTACCTCTATGAATTATATTCTTGTTCAGTTAATTACACTCATTGCATTATGGTTTCTAGGAAAAAAAAATTATAGAAATTTCAGATGATTGAAGTATGTAAACAGGTCCTTGATAATGAAGGTTTAATTATATCTTGTGGGTCATATTATATAAAATTTCTATGTGGATTGTCTTGGTAGAAAACTATACAGACTTAGTAAATGAATTCTCCTTAAGTATAGTAGTCCTAACCTTAGTTGACTTAATTAGATCTTAGTCAACAGATGCAAGTACAGATTTTATCTTGTGGCTCATTTGCCTTGCTTTACTTTCTTTTCCATTCTCATCAGAAACCAAATCCTGACATTTCTTCTCAGACCAAGTCAATGTAGAAAGAAAATATGCTTTTTTTTTTTCAATTAACATTCATTACTTTAATTTTCTGTTTTTTGGAAACATGTGATATATATAGAGAACCACAATAATTTTCATGGATCTAATCACACAGAAAAGTAACTATTATTTATCACTCAAACTAGATATTAGAAATTTTTTCCTTTGCTTATCTAATCAGAGAAATGAACAATCAATAATTCTTAATTTCCAAATGGTTAAAATTAAGGGAAACCCTTGAATGAAAATGTGTAATTTTAATTGGAGAATGATGAATCTTCATTTTCTTATAAATATTTTAAATGAGGTATAATATAATTACAATTTATTATTATTATATATTTAGTAAGATTCACATATATGCTTACTAAGTGAATTATAAACTTTGAATCTTTGCATATCTTAATCCCTCTAACAAAGACTTGTCAATTATATGCTCTCATGGCCTATAGTCTGCATCTCTTATCACTGATAGAATTCCCACACTTTTTTGAAGCTTCTCTACATTTTTTAGTTTGAAATTCTTATTTAGTTTGATTCCTCTTAAGTAACTGTCTAGGTTTCTTCCCACTACTTTTTGGAGATTAGAATAATTTCTCTTCATCCTTGAATTTTACAAATTTAATCATGTATGTCAAGATATGTGTATTTAACAATAATTCCATGGTGGGCAATCTTGAGTGTTTGTATTTGCAGGAGCCAAGTGAAAAGAACTCAACTTTGTCAGTACATTATAGAGGAGAGATTTGAGTCCTGATTACCTGAGTTCAGATCTAGTACAGTTATTCACCTCATTTTGATGCTTCATAGGACATGAATGCAGTAAAATAATCTGCTGAGACTTACTTCCAAAAGGTACACAAAGAGGGCATAATTAAAAGTAAACATCATTACTATCACTGGCCTGAGCTACTTTCCTCCTCTCTTTTATTTGGTCACATGTAAATCTGTCTTTGTCTCTCTAACCAGATCATTTATTGAAGCACATACAATAGTCCACTATGGTCGGAGTGGCAGGACTTTGTCAGGACTCAGAACAGCCTCATTCTCCTCTTACACTTCTACCAACACAAGTTCTGGTCTCATGAGCAGGCCTGGCTGTCCCTCATAGTGTTGGCTCAGATTGATCTCAAAATTGATGAAAAGTATTCACTAAGTTTTAAAAGTCTTTCTAGTCTTTCTGTACTTGTGCAGCTTATTCCTATGATCCAGGCCCAGGATCTTATAATTATCACAACTGAATATCATGTTATTAAGTCTAAACTACACATGGGAGTCTTTCTGAGTGATGAACCTGTCCTAATGCGGGTTCACTTTCAGTACCTCAGTATCATTCCAGGCACATCTCCTTTGCTCCTTTAAACTGGTTGTTGATACAAAACAGCAATGGAGCAGGCCTGAGTACAAAATCCTGCAACTTATAATCAGCTTATTTAATGAAATTATGAATATCTGATAAACTATTTAACTGGCCAACTTCCTCATCTTGTCCACAAGAACTTTACAAGGTCCCTTGTGGGATAACTTCGCTGTGATATAAATACATTTGGGTTAATCTGCCATTTTCATAGGGTTTCCCCTATGGCTCAGTGGGTAAATAATCTACCTGTAATGCAGAAGACAAAGGAGATGTGGGTTTGGTCCCTGGGTCAGGCATATTCCCTTGCAGAGGAAGTGGGGACCCACTCCAGTATTCTTGCCTGAAGAATGTATTAATATAAGCAATTAAATCATATTAAAAATCTTTGTTTTTAATATGATTTAATTGCTTATATTAATACATTTATATACTTTACCTTTTTCATTAATTTTTATTGGAGTTGCTTTAAAAATGTTGGGTTAGCTTCTGCTGTACATCAAAACGAATCATTTATATTCATATATATGTGTTTATATATATATATATATATATGGAAAAGGCAATGGCACCCGACTCCAGTACTCTTGCCTAGAAAATCCCATGGACAGCCCCAAGCATCCAGTATCGCGCATCGAACGGGACGACCCAGAGGGGTGGTGTGGGGAGGGAGGAGGGAGGAGGGTTCAGGATGGGGAACACATGTATGCCTGTGGCAGATTCATTTTGATATTTGGCAAAACTAATACAATTATGTAAAGTTTAAAAATAAAATAAAATTAAAAAAAAAAAAAAAAAAAAATCCCATGGACAGAGGAGCCTGGTAGGCTGCAGTTCATGGGATCACTAAGAGTCGGACATGACTGAAGTGACTTAGCAGTAGTATATATATATTCCCCCCTTTTTTTTGTATTTCCTTTGCATTTATGTCACCAGACATAATTGAGTGGAGCTCCCTGTGATACACAGTAAGTTCTCATTAGTTATCTATTTTATTCACAACAGCCAGGACAAGAAAGCAACCTAAATGTCCATGAACAGAAGAATAGATACAGAAGAAGTGGTACATATATACCTTGAAATATTACTCAGCCATAAAAAGGCATGGGATTGTGCAATTTGCAGAGACATGGATGGAACTAGAGATGTTCATACAGAGTGAGGCAAGTCAGAAAGAGAAAAATAAATATTGTATAGTATTTCTTGTTTAAGGAATCTAGACAAATGACTCAGATCAACTTATTTCCAAAGCAAAAATAGAGATAGAGGCATAGAGAATGGATATAGAGACACCAGGGGACCCAAGGGTAGAGCGATGAATAGGGAGATTGAGCCTGCCATATACACACTATTGTGTTAAAAATAGATAACTAATGCAAAGAACTTATAAGTTTAAAAACAAAAGTGACAAGTTTTGTTTTTGTTTTTTGTTTTTTTGGTTGTCAACATTTCCATTTCTCTGAAAATAATTCTAAATGTTTTGGCAATACACTGGAAATTATTCCACATTTTGTTAAAGGAAAATATATCTGGTACCTAGCTGGATTTTTAAAAGCCTTAAACTAACAGTGATGTTGATGACCTTTAATAGATTTATTAAGCTACAATCACAATACAGTCAACTGAACATATTTAAAATGAGATTTGAACCTGCAAAAAATCACCATATGTAAAATTATAACAATAACCATTGTTCTCCAAAGTTTCCTCATAGTACAAGTAAGAGTCTCCTAAACATTCTGGAATTATAATCAACTTTTCTGTGCCACATTTTCTATTCACATTTTCGTAAGCATATTCACATGACCCCATAATCTACATTTTGCACTGTGGAACTCAGCAGACATAGAAAAGTATTCATTTTGTTTTCCCCTTTTAGATGAATATCTGATCATTTTTCCATTAAGGTATTCTTATGGTTATCTCACAGGGCAGACTATTTTAACCAGTTGATTCAATCACTATTACACACACACAGGAAAGTAGATAGTTATATTTAGGAGGAAGGCTGAGTGCTCACATCTGTTTCAACTTACCCTGTCGATGAGCAGTGTAAAACCACGAGGTGAGAAGGACATTGATTAACAACATGTTAAATTTTCCCAATGGTTTAGTTCAGTTCAGATCAGTCGCTCAGTCATGTCCGACTCTTTGCGACACCATGAATCGCAGCACGCCAGGCCTCCCTGTCCATCACCAACTCCCAGAGTTCACTCAGACTCATGTCCATCGAGTCAGTGATGCCATCCAGCCATCTCATCCTCTGTTGTCCCCTTCTCCTCCTGCCCCCAATACATCCCAGCATCAGAGTCTTTTCCAATGAGTCAACACTTCGCATGAGGTGGCCAAAGTACTGGAGTTTCAGCTTTAACATCATTCCTTCCAAAGAAATCCCAGGGCTGATCTCCTTCAGAATAGACTAGTTGGATCTCCTTGCAGTCCAAGGGACTCTCAAGAGTCTTCTCCAACACCACAGTTCAAAAACATCAGTTCTTCATTGCTCAGCCTTCTTCACAGTCCAACTCTCATATCCATACATGACCACAGGAAAAACCATAGCCTTGACTAGACGAACCTTTGTTGGCAAAGTAATGTCTCTGCTTTTCAATATGCTATCTAGGTAGGTCATAACTTTCCTTCCAAGGAGTAAGCGTCTTTTAATGTCATGGCTGCAGTCACCATCTGCAGTGATTTTGGAGCCCCCCAAAAATAAAATCTGAAACTGTTTCCAATGTTTCCCCATCTATTTCCAATGAAGTGATGGGACCAAATGCCATGATCTTGGTTTTCTAAATGTTGAACTTAAAGCCAACTTTTTCACTCTCCACTTTCACTTTCATCAAGAGGCTTTTTAGTTCCTCTTCACTTTCTGCCATAAGGGTGGTGTCATCTACATATCTGAGGTGATTGATATTTCTCCCAGCAATCTTGATTCCAGCTTGTGCTTCTTCCAGTCCAGACTTTCTCATGATGTATTCTGCATATAAGTTAAATAAGCAGGGTGACAATATACAGCCTTGACGTACTCCTTTTCCTATTTGGAACTAGTCTATTGTTCCATGTCCAGTTCTAACTGCTTCTTCCTGACCTCCATACAGATTTCTTAAGAGGCAGGTCAGGTGGTCTGGTATTCCATCTCTTTCAGAATTTTCCACAGTTGATTGTGATCCATACAAAGGCTTTGGCATAGTCAATAAAGCAGAAATAGATGTTTTTCTGGAATTCTCTTCCTTTTCCCATGATCCAGCAGATGTTGGCAATTTGATCTCTGGTTCCTCTGCCTTTTCTAAAACCAGCTTGAACATCTGGAATCTCACGGTTCACATATTGCTGAAGCCTGACTTGGAGAATTTTGAGCATTACTTTACTAGCATGTGAGATCAGTGCAATTGTGTGGTAGTTTGAGCATTCTTTGGCATTGCCTTTCTTTGAGATTAGAATGAAAACTGACCTTTTCCAGTCCTGTGGCCACTGCTGAGTTTTCCAAATTTGCTGGCATATTGAGTGCAGCACTTTCACAGCATCATCTTTCAGGATTTGAAATAGCTAAACTGGAATACCATCACCTCCACTAACTTTGTTTGTAGTGATGCTTTCCAAGGCCTGCTTGACTTTACATTCCAGGATATTTGGCTCTAGGTCAGTGAATACACCATCATGATTATTTGGGTCATGAAGATCTTTTTTGTACAGTTCTTCTGTGTATTCTTTCCACCTCTTCTTAATGTCTTCTGCTTCTGTTAGGTCCATAACATTTCTGTCCTTTATTGAACCCATCTTTGCATGAAATGTTCCCTTGGTATCTCTAATTTTCCTGAAGATATCTCTAGTCTTTCCCATTCTTTTGTTTTCCTCTATTTTTTTTGCATTGATCTCTGAGGAAGGCTTTCTTATCTCTTCTTCCTATTCTTTGGAACTCTGCATTCCAATGGTTATATCTTTCCTTTTCTCCTTTGCTTTTTGCTTCTCTTCTTTTCACAGCTATTTGTAAGGCCTCCCCAGACAGCCATTTTCCTTTTTTCATTTCTTTTCCATGGGAATGGTCTTGAGCCCTGTCTCCTGTACAATGTCATGAACCTCATTCCATAGTTCATCAGGCACTCTATCTATCAGATCTAGGCCCTTAAATCTGTGTCTCACTTCCACTGTATAATCATAAGGGATTTGCTTTAGGTCATACCTGAATGGTCTAGTGGTTTTCCCTACTTTCTTCAATTTAAGTCTGAATTTGGTAATAAGGAGTTTATGATCTGAGCCACAGTCAGCTCCTGGTCTTGTTTTTGTTGAGTGTATAGAGCTTCTCCATCTTTGGCTGCAAAGAATATAATCAATCTGATTTCGGTGTTGACCATTTGGTGGTGTCCATGTGTAGAGTCTTCTCTTGTGTTGTTGGAAGAGGGTGTTTGTTATGACCTGTGCATTTTCTTGGGAAAACTCTATTAGTCTTTTCCCTGCTTCATTCTGTATTCCAAGGCCAAATTTGCCTGTTACTCCAGGTGTTTCTTGACTTCCTACTTTTGCATTCTAGTCCCCTATAATGAAAAGGACCTCTTTTTGGTGTGTTAGTTCTAAAAGGTCTTGTAGGTCTTCATGGAACCATTCAACTTCAGGTTCTTCAGTGTTACTGGTTGGGGCATGGACTTGGATTACTGTGATATTGAATTGTTTACCTTGGAAATGAACAGAGATCATTCTGTCGTTTTTGAGATTGCATCCTAGTACTGCATTTTGGACTCTTTTGTTGACCACGATGGCTACTCCATTTCTTCTGAGGATTTCTTGCCTGCAGTAGTAGATATAATGGTCATCTGAGTTAAATTCACCCACAAATACTCCAGTTGCACTGTTTAGGGTTCAAAAATCTGCTTCATTTGCATTTACCTAGTGTGACTGAATTTATGCATTACAATGAAGCTAGTTAATTAGTGCCATGTAATAAATATCAAAGTTCAAAGTTTTGAAATGTCCCTAACTTGTTTCTGTTGGTAGTTTCACAATAAGTTATTGTATTCATCACCTGATATCTATGTGCACAACTTACTGTGGCTAATATGGACTGGTTCCAAAGCCATATATCAGATACTAACTTTAAATAATATATTTTAAGAGAGTAGGTGAAGTTTTTCACAGCCATTTGAGTCATACTAATCAAGCTGGCAGTGAGCAGAGACCATCCTTTGCTTAAAAAATTAGGCATGTGACTTGTTGTTCAGTTGCTCAGTCCTTTCAGACTCTTTGTGACCCCATGGACTGTAGCATGCCAGGCTTCCCTGTCCTTCACTATATCCTAGAGTTTGCTCAAACTCATGCCCATTGAGCCAGTGATATCTTCCAACCATCTCTTCCTCTGTTGTCCCCTTCTTCTCCTGCCTTCAATCTTTCCCAGCATCAGGGTCTTTTCTAATGAGTCAGTTCTTCACATCAGGTGGCCAAAACACTGGAACTTCAGCTTCAGCGACAGTACTTCCAGTGAATATTCAGGGTTGATTTCTTTTAGGATTGACTGGTTTCATCTTCTTACAGGCTAAGGGAGTCTCAAGAGTCTTCTCCAGCAAACAGTTCAAAGGCAACAATTCTTCACCACTCAGCCTTTTTATTGTCCAGCTCTCACGTCTGTACATGCTACTGGAAAAAACATAGCTTTGACTATACAGACCTTTGTCGGCAAAGTAATATCTCTGCTTTTTAGTATGCTGTCTAGGTATGGTATTTTTCTTCCAAGGAGCAAAAGTCTTTTAACTTGAAGTGAAATTAAATAGCATACTTTCAAGGAGCAAGTGTCTTTTAATGCGACTTGAAGTCCAGTCTTCTCAGCCCAGATGGCACTCGGTTCAGTCAGTTCAGTCACTCAGGCATGTCCGACTCTTTGTGTCCCATTGGGCTTCATCATGCCAGGTGGCGCAAATGGTAAAGAACCCAGAAGACAATGCAGGAGACTTAAAAGACGGGCATTTGATCCCTGGGTTGGGAAAATCCCCTAGGGAAGGAAATCACAACCCACTCCAGTATTGTTACTTGGAGAACCCATGGACAGAGGACCCTGTCAGGCTACAGTCCCTGGAGTCTCAGAGAGTCGGACATGACTAAAGTGACTTAGCATGCACAAATGCCTATAGTTATGATTCTTATGCAAATGTATATATTTGTCAAAATTTCTTGAACTGTGTGCTGAAAAAGTGTAAGCTTATTGTACCTAAAGTACCTGAATAAAGTCAGATTTTATTTTTCATATGTGAAAACTATACTTCTTTGTTTTATTTCTTCCATTTAATTTAAAGCAATTATGTAACTCTAAAAGAAATCTATTTTTAATAGAATAACTGCAAATACAAAATATCAAAATTTAAAAATGAACATGGCATTTTTCTGTCAACCCTGTGTACTACACTTTTTATAAAAATTTGATATCAACCGCTTAAACATTGTATTGTGAGTTTTGTTTTTTAATTTTGTGTTTGTGAGTTACTCCATTAAAAATAATTATTTTTAAGAGTGATTCTGAAACCATTGTATTTTGTTCTATATATTTTCTTAATTACTAAAAGATCTTACACTTAAATATTCTTGATGTATTTAATAGATTGACTTCTCATAAGGCATTAGTATAAACCTAATTTGCTTTCTTGATATTAGACTTGGACTGTATAATTTATCATTTGTATTTTAGTATGATGATAAAGCCACTTCCCCCCAAGAGAAATGACTGTGTAGGATCAGCAGCAGTAGCAACAGGATCTGTTCATAATTCTTTAATTTAAAAAAGAAAGAAGTCTGATATATACAGACTACTATATATAAAATAGACAACAAATAAGGATCTACTATATAACACAGGGGACTCTACTCCATACTTTTTTATAGCCTATATGGGAAAATAACCTTTAAGAAAAGTGTATATCTTTAACTGATTCACTTTGCAATGCATCTGAAATTACACATTATAAATCAACTCTATTGGGGAGGGAGGAGGGAGGAGGGTTCAGGATGGGGAACACATGTATACCTGTGGTGGATTCATTTTGATATTTGGCAAAACTAATACAATTATGTAAAGTTTAAAAATTAAATAAAATTTTAAAAAATTTGTTTTTAAAATAAAAATTAAGTCTGAGATTTTTTCAAGATTTTCATATTTGCAAATAATGATCTGCACATAGTACATGCTCGTCTCATTTTTGGCTTAGAAAATCATAACCTTTCACTGAGATTGAAAAAATAATTTGTCTTCTTACTGTCCAGGTTACTTCCTTAGACCCACTCTTCATTATGTTTTCCACATTTGCCATCTTGTATGTAATTCTTTTTCTCCTGGTATTTCACATTGCAGACTTACAAAATATGTCTAGATTTTCCTCTCTAGTACTTATTTAAGGTGCCAGACCATTGCCTATTCTTTGGTACCACAAGGGATGATGCTTTCACTTAACTTCATACCCTAGCGGTACATATTTATAGATATATATTTTTTCACTGTGTGTTTTCAAACATATTAGATGTCTTAGTACAATTGAGAAAAGACTAAAGAAAACTTTATTTATTTATTTATTGTAACTAGCCTTCTGAATCCCAGTTGAGCTATTCCAAATCCTGAAAGATGATGCTGTGAAAGTGCTGCACTCAATATGCCAGCAAATTTGGAAAACTTAGCAGTGGCCACAGGACTGGAAAAGGTCAGTTTTCATTCCAATCCCAAAGAAAGGCAATGCCAAGGAATGCTCAAACTACCACACAATTGCACTCATCTCAAACGCTAGTAAAGTAATGCTCAAAATTCTCCAAGTCAGGCTTCAGCAATATGTGAACCTAAAACTTCATGATGTTCAAGCTGGTTTTAGAAAAGGCAGAGGAACCAGAGATCAAATTGCCAACATCCTCTGGATCATGGAAAAAGCAAGAGAGTTCCAGAAAAACATCTATTTCTGTTTTATTGACTATGCCAAAGTCTTTGACTGTGTGGATCACAATAAACTGTGGAAAACTCTGAAAGAGATGGGAATACCAGACCACCTGATCTGCCTCTTCAGAAATCTGTATGCAGGTCAGGAAGCAACAGTTAGAACTGGACATGGAACAACAGACTGGTTCCAAATAGGAAAAGGAGTACGTCAAGGCTGTATATTGTCACCCTGTTTATTTAACTTATATCATGAGAAATGCTGGACTGGAAGAAACACAAGCTGGAATCAAGATTGCTGGGAGAAATATCAATCACCTCAGATATGCAGATGACAGCACCCTTATGGCAGAAAGTGAAGAGGAACTAAAAAGCCTCTTGATGAAAGTGAAAGTGGAGAGTGAAAAAGTTGGCTTTAAAGCTCAACATTCAGAAAACGAAGATCATGACATCCAGTCCCATCACTTCATGGGAAATAGATGGGGAAACAGTGTCAGACTTTATTTTTCTGGGCTCCAAAATCACTACAGATGGTGACTGCAGTCATGAAATTAAAAGACCCTTACTCCTTGGAAGGAAAGTTATGACCAACCTAGATAGCATATTCAAAAGTAGAGACATTATTTTGCCAACAAAGTTTCATCTAATCAAGGCTATGGTTTTTCTTGTGGTCACGTATGGATATGAGAGTTGGACTGTGAAGAAGGCTGAGCGCTGAAGAATTGATGCTTTTGAACTGTGGTGTTGGAGAAGACTCTTGAGAGTCCCTTGGACTGCAAGGAGATCCAACCAGTCCATTGTGAAGGAGATCAGCCCTGGGATTTCTTTGGAAGGAATGATGCTAAAGCTGAAACTCCAGTACTTTGGCCACCTCATGCGAAGAGTTGACTCATTGGAAACGACTCTGATGCTGGGAGGGATTGGGGGCAGGAGGAGAAGGGAACGAAACAGGATGAGATGGCTGGATGGCATCACTGACTCGATGGACGTGAGTCTGAGTGAACTCTGGGAGTTGGTGATGGACAGGGAGGCCTGGCGTGCTGCAATTCATGGGGTCGCAAAGAGTCGGACACAACTGAGCAACTGATCTGATCTGATCTGAGCCCCCTGAAATACTGGGGCAATTGTAAAAAATTCCACTGTTTTACCTCCCACCCTTGCACACTAGATTCATGCGAAATAAGTTAGACTTCACAGCTTTTTTTCCTACTTTTTAAAAACAATGTCTTCAAATATGCTTAGTCAAAAGCCATGTCAGCTAGGAAATTAATTAATACTCCTTAGTGTAAACAGATCAATTTGGGTCAACATGACTCAAAGTTAAATCTTTTATTCCCTAGCTTAACTTCAATAACCAAGACTACACTGAAAAAAGACATACTGCTTTTCTTATCTTTATAGTAGATTTACCCAAAACCACTGCATTATGTGTGTGTATGTATATATATATATTTTTTTTTTTTGCACAATGGGCCAAGTAACTATAGATAAGAATGAAGTTTTGCCATTTTAAACAACATAAATGGACTTGGAAGGTATTATTCTTTGTGAAATTTGTCATACAGGGAAATACAAATACAGTATGATATCATTTATATGTGGAATCAAAAAAATAAAGAAAATTAATGAATATAACAAAACAGAAACAGACTCATAGATACAGATAAAGGGAGGGACAAGATAGGTATACTTGATTAAGAGGTGTTAAGTATTATGTATAAAATAAAGAAGCTCCAAGGACATACCATACAACACAGAAAGTATAACCAATATTTTACAATAACTCTAAATGCAGTATAATCTTTAAAAATTGTGAATCTCTGTGTTATACACCTAAAACTATTGTAAATCAACTATATATCAATTTAAAAATTATTTAAAAACAAATTATTTGAAAGATTTGCTAAAACTCTTTAGGTGAAAGTTGAATATGAACTGAGTCTGTAAATTAACACTCATCTTTACACAGAATGGCAATAAATGCAGAAAAATGATAGGACTGATCTTTAAAAAATCACCATTTTCTAGACAACAATGAAATAACTGCTTGCAGCCTCGGGTCTTAAAGAGACTCTACAACCATTAGTTGAAAATTTTGGAGAAATAATATCTACAAAAATGTTAAGATTTACAGCAAAGATAACTTGTCAATTGTAACAATTTCATTTAAGGGTGAGAAAACCAGCTGTTACTAGCAATTCAGATTTAGATCAATCAGCATCAATAGCGAAGGCCACTTGATTTGATGCAGTACAAAGTAATAAGATATCACCTTAAATATTTTAGCTTAATTATTTATATCTATATTTTAATATTAAAATTTGTATATTTATAAATTTTAAATGTTTATAGTTAACTGATTTAAGCTTAATATGCTGTTTAAAATTTATGGATATAAAAATCACCTTTCAGACTGTTGGTGCATGTTTCTAAAACACTCTGTACCAGCAAAATCAGGAGAATGATACTAGACCTGGAGATCATTACAAATCGATCTCCAAAGCTCTCAACATATGTTGTTTCACTTAGTATATATCTTCATTTTAGAAAATATTTTGTGGTTCAAAGGTGGTGTATATTAAAGAACATAAAAATTTAAAAATTCATGTAAGTAAAAAGAAGTTAAGCACATTTACACCTATTATCTGTATATTCAACTATAGCTATTCTAAGTGTTTTCTTACACTTCTTGTCAATATTTTTCTATAAAAAGATATTCAGTATTTACAGCAGTGTCTTTATGTGTGTGTTTATACTTAATGTTGAAGTTTTTAATCACTTATATTCCATGTTATAATAGTTATGCAATATGATTCTCATTGCTCTTTATTTGAATTATTATGTGTACTTTGATGAGCATATTGTAAAATATTATGAGATCCAACCAGTCCATCCTAAAGGAAATCAGTCCTGAATATTCATTGGAAGGACTGATGCTGAAACTGAAACTCCAACACTTTGGCCACATGATGCGAAAAACTGCCCCATTTGAAAACACCCTGATGCTGTGAAAGATTGAAGGCAGGAGGAGAAGGTGGTGACAGAGGATGAGATGGTTAGATGGCATCACCAACTTGATGCACATGAGTTTGAGTAAACTCCGGGAGTTAGTACTGGACAGGGGAGGCCTGAGGTGCTGCAGTCCATGGGGTCACAAAGAGTCAGACATGACTGAATGACTGAAATGAACTGAAATGAAAATATTATGTATTTCATCATTTTTGGTTTATTAATCTATTGATAGATGAGCAAAAGTAAGATGAACTATACTTAATTACTGACATAGGTATGACATAGTTTGCTTTTATATGTTTGTTAAGTGATATTATCAATATTTTGAAGTTTTCCATTTCTTTCCACACTTTTTTCCCATGTCTTCTAAAACAGTTTCAGAAAGCCTTCAGAAGTAATGGAGAAAGATTTAAGAACGTTAGGAAACTGATGGATGGAAAGAGGCATGGAAGTGATTGAATCTAACTTCTTGCTGTAAATGTTTCATGAACAAGACACATAACATTTTGACTTGCAAAGTTTAATGAGGCACTTTTAAGAAGTGATTCATTGGTCTTCCATCTTTCAATTACATCGTTACCACATATTTAACATAAATCTGTTTTATGATTCAAGATGAGTTAGAAACTACTTGATAAAATAAACAAAATTGAATTAATCAGGAAAAATCTGAATACATGTACATATTTCAATTTTACAACTGCATTTAGTCAATGTTTTTTCCACAGCTAGGATACACCACCTTTCCTTCCCGACAGGTTGTTTGAAATGTATGTTCTGGTGTCACTGGATGATAACCATGTTGACACATGAATTCAATATTATCCTCTGTTTTAAAGTAAAGTTTTGTATCAGGTTTCCATCTTAACTGTATGTGATGTTTTCTCATCGTTTCTTCTGAAATTACACATGCCTCTAAAGTTAAAGAAAATAAACAAAAATTTTAGTAGTATGCAAATGCTTTCTATAGAATTTCAGGGTTTCAAGAACTTTGTTCCAAATATTCCTCCTCAAAACTTTTCCAAACAAATACACTGAAAATCTATAATGTAGGTTTCATTATATTAAAAATTTAATATTACAAGAATGAGATACTTCGTTTAGTGTGATCATTAAATGTTATAATGAAAGATTCATAATGTCAGTTATCATATGAAGACCCTTCATTAAGGAACCACTGTTGCTCAAACATGAAATTTTCTAACTTTATTTCTATATACAGATATGAACACTTGGTTGTAAAGCATGAAAAAGAATGGTTGTTATTTAATCCATAAAAATTCTATTAACAGTTAAACATTATGCTGTGTACAAGGATTATCCCAGGATCCAAGAGAAGTTTAAAGCATTTACCTAAGCATTTTGGTGGTTCTGACCACTCTCCATTCTGACATACTACGTTTCTGTTTCCCTGTAGTTCATAGTAGGCCTGACACTGGTACTCAACACTCATTCCTGGAGGATACACCGATTGCAGGAGTGAGGTAATGTCTCCGTTGTCTATTGGTGGTGGAGGCCCACATTTTCCTTGAGAGTCTAAAAAATAATGGTGCTTGATTTATTCAAAGACCACCCGTACAGTTTTAAATAAATAAAAATGTAGCCAAATATATAAAATCAAAACTTATGACTTCTTATGACAGAAATGATTTGTAGAAGGAATTTTAATCACTTAATCAGAAATGCACATTTTAAGACCTAATTTTTACCCCCATGGAAGCACATATAGTACATTAACAAATATGTCTGCTTTGCAGTGTCCTGATGATAAAACATATTTCTTTCAGAATATATGCTGGAAAGATGGATAGCTAAGATTAAAAAAATTGACCCTTTTAAACAACATGTTGCAGTGTTTGAAATGAAATTTTGACTTCCATTTCTGGACAAGATGAGGTAAAAATGTTTGTGCTTATGGCATCTGCTAAGTATTCCTTCTGACAAATAAAGGTCCTGATACAGTATAAAAACTAACACAGGAGACTGTGAAACAAGTAGAGAAGTCAATCTGCTTAGGGACCTCGGGATTGAAAGAATTACACTGAAGAGAGTCCTTGCAGTTTTCATTTTGCCATCTATGTATCCCAAATGGGCCCCTGAGACTGCAACCCAGACGTAATACAAGTCCAGAAAGAAAAAATCTCATAAAGCAGTTGATCTCTTTAATAAAAGGCCCAGAAAAGAGTAGCTTAGCAAGACACAAACAATTGTCACAATACTGACTTAGTCTAGAAATACACCTTGTGTGCACCAGGACCCAGAGACCCCACAGAGACTGAGTCAGAACTGTGTTTGAGTGTCTCCTGTAGAATTATGGGTGAGCAGTGGACTGCTGCAGGGGCAGGGGCTCTGGGTGTAGTAGATCTGGGTATGGCATGAACCTTCTTGGAGGAGGTCAACATCCCCCCACAATAGAGTCACCAGAACTTACACAGGACTGTGGAAATAGACTCTTAGAGGTCCCAAACAAAACCTTGTGAGCACCAGGACCCAGGAGAAAGGAGCAGTGACCCCACAAGAGACTGACCCAGACTTGAACGTGAGTGCCCAGGAGACTGGCTGAAGCTTGGGTTGGTGATGGCCTGCTGCAGGGTTGGGGGCACTGAGTGCAGTAGTGCATGCATAAGACCTTTTGAAGGAGGTCAACATTATCTTCCTTACCTCCACCGTAGTTTGGCCACAGGTCAAACAACAGGGAGGGAACACAGCCTCATCCATCAACAGAAAATTTGTCTAAAGATTTACTGAGCATGGCCCCTTCCATCAGACCAAGACTCAGTTTCCCCATGAGTCAGTCTCTCCCATCAGGAATCTTCCATAAGCCTCTTAACCTTATCCATCAGAGGGCAGACGGAATGAAAATCACAGTCACAGAACATTAACCATTCTGATCACATGGACCACAACCTTGTCTAACTCAATGAAACTCTGAGCCATGCCCTGTAGGGCCACTCAAGACAAATGGGTCATGGTGGCGAGTCCTGACAAAACATGGTCCACTTGAGAAGGGAATGGCAAACCACTTCAGTACTCTTGCCTTGAGAACCCCATGAAAAATATGGAAAGGCAAAAAGATAGGACACTGTAAAATGAACTCCTCAGGTCGGTAGGTGCTCAATATGCTACTGTAGATCAGTGAAGAAATAACTCCAGAAAGAAAAAGGAGATGGAGCCAAAGCAAAAACAACACCCAGTTGTGGATGTGACTGGTGATGGAAGTAAAGTCTGATGCTGTAAAGAGCAATAGTGCATAGGAACCTGGGATGTTAGGTTCATGAATCAAGGCAACTTGGAAGTGTCAAACAGGGGTTGGTAAGAGTGAACATCAACATTTTAGGAATTAGTGAACATTAAAATGAAATGAAATGGGTGAATTTGACTCAAATGACCATTATATCTATTACTGTGGACAAGAATCCCTTCGAAGAAATGGAGTAGCCATGATAGTCAACAAAAGAGTCTGAAATGCAGTGCTTGGATAAAATCTCAAAAGTGACAGAATAATCTCGGTTCATTTCAAAGACAAAGCAATCAATATCACAGTAATCTAGGTCTATGCCCCGACCAGTAATGCTGAAGAGGCAGAAGTTGAACAGTTTTCTGAAGACCTACAAGACCTTCTGGAACTAATACCCCAAAAAGTTGTCCTTTTCATTATAGGGGACTGGAATACAAAACAGGAAGTCAAGAGATACCTGGAGTAACAGGCAAATTTGGCTTTGAGGTACAAAATGAAGCAAGGCAAAGGCTAACAGAGTTTTGTCAAGGGAGTGCTCTGGTCATATCAAATATCCACTTCCAAAAACACAAGAGAAGACTCTACACACGGACATCACCAGATGGTCAATTCCAAAATCAGATTGGTTATATTCTTTGCAGCCACAGATGGAGAAGCTCTATACAGTTAGCAAAAACAAGACTTGGAGCTGACTGTGGCTCAAATCATGAGTTTCTTGTTGCCAAATTCAGATTTAAAATGAAGAAAGTAAGGAAAACCCCTAGACCATTCAAGTATGACCTAAATCAAATCCCTGATGATTATAGACTGGAAGTGACAAATAGAGTCAAAGGATTAGATCTGATAAGAAAGAATGCCTGAAGAACTATCAACAAAGGTTAGTGACTTTGTACAGGAGGCAGTGATCAAGACCATCCCCCCAAAAAAAGTAATGTAAAAAGGCAAAATGGTTGTCTGAGGAGGCCTTAAAAATAGCTGAGAAAAAAAGAGATGCTAGCTAAAGGCAATGGAGAAAAGGAAAGATAAACCCATTTGAATGCAGAGTTCCAAAGAATAGCAAGGAAAGATAAGAAAGCCTTCCTCAGTGATCAATGCAAAGAAATGGAGGAAAATAATAGAATGGTAAGGACTAGAGTTCTTTTCAAGAAAATTAGAGATACCAAAGGAATATTTCATGAAAAGATGGGCACAATAAAGGAGAGAAATGGTATGGACCTAACAGAGGCAGAAGATATAATAAGTGGCCAAAATACACAGAAGAACTATACAAAAAAGGTCTTCATGATGCAGATAAGCACGATGGTGGGCTCACTCATCAACAGCACAACATCCTGAAATGTGGAGTCAAGTGGGCCTTAGGAAGAATCACTACAAACAAAGCTAGTGGAGGTGATGGAATTCCCGTTGAGCTGCTCCAAATCCTAAAAGATGATGCTGTTGAAGTACTGCACTCAATATGCCAGCAAATTTGGAAAACTCAGCAGAGGCCACAGATTGGAAAAGGTCAGATTTCATCTCAATCCCAAAGAAAGGCAATCCCTAAGAATGTTCAAACTACTGCAGGATTGCACTCATCTCACACACTAGCAAAGTAATGCTCAAAATTCTCCAAGTTAGAGTTCAACAGTACTGAACTGTGAACTTCCAGATGTTTACGCTGGATTTTGAAAAGGCAGAGAAACCAGAGATCAAATTGCTAAAATCCTTTGGATCATAGAAAAAGAAAGAGAATTCCAGAACATCATCTACTTCTGCTTTATTGACTATGCCAAAGCCTTTGACTGTGTGGAAAACATTTCTTTGTTGGAAAAGAATTTTCCAACAAACTGTGGAAAATTCTTAAAGAGATGAGAATAGAACACCTGACATGCCTCTTGAGAAAACTGTATGCAGTTCAAGAAGCAACAGTTAGAACTTGACAAGGAACCACAAACTGGTTCCAAATCAAGAAAGGAGTATGTCAAGGCTATATTTTGTCACCTTGCTTATTTAACTTATATGCAGAGTACATCATGCTAAATGCTGGGCCTGATGAAGCACAAGCTGAAACAAGATTGTGCAGAGAAATATCAACAACCTCAGATATGTAGATGACACCACCTTTAATGGCAGAAAGTGAAGAATTAAAGAGTCTCTTGAGGAAAGTGAAAGAAGAGAGTGAAAAGTTGCCTTAAAACTCAACGTTTGGAAAACTAAGGTCATGGCATCTGGTCCCATCACTTCATGGCAAATAGATGGAAAACAATGGAAACAGTGAGAGACTTATTTTGGGGGTCTCCAAAATCACTGCAGATGGTGACTGCAGCCATGAAATTAAAAGACATTTGTTCCTTAGAAGAAAAGTTATGACCAACCTAGACAGTATATTAAAAAGCATAAATATTACTTTCCCAACAAAGTCAAAATTATGGTTTTGCCAGTAGTCATGTATGATTTTTCCCATGGTCATGTATGGGTGTGAGAGTTGGATGACAGACAAAGCTGAACACTGAAAAATTTATGCTTTTGAACTGTGGTGTTTGAGAAGATTCTTGAGAGTCCCTTGGACAACAAGGATATCCAACCAGTCAATCCTAAAGATCAGTCCTGAATATTCACTAGAAGGACTGATGATGAAGCTGAAACTCCAATACTTTGGCCACCTGATCTAAAGAACTAACTCATTTGAAAAGATCCTGATGCTGGTAAACACTAAAGATGGGAGGAGAAGGGGACGGCAGAGGATGAGATGGTTGGATGGCATCACCAACTCGATGACCATGAATTTGAGTAAGCTCTGGGAGTTGGTGATGGACAGGGAGGCCTGGAGTGCTGCAGTTCATGGGTTTGCAAAGAGTTGGACATGACTGAGTGATTGAACTGAGCATATTTAGTCTAGAAACACACCAATGTAGAAATCTAAGACCAATCCTTTCCCTGTCTTGATCTACAGGAGCCATGAAAATAGCCCTCATTTCCACCCACATGATGGGGGAACAAGAAACCTCTGCCCTTTCTCCTAATTCAGAGGAAGCCGGATGAGAAGCTTTGACTTGCACCCTACATGGCAGTAATGGAGGCCTGATTAATGAGGGAGTCCAATAACATCCTTAGTCTCAAGATATAAAAGCTCATCTGTCCGAATAAAGTTGAAAATCATTTATCAGGCCAAGACCAAGTAAGGCTCAAAAAAGAAAAAACAATCAACAGAAGAAAACACTGAGATGACACAGATATGGAAATTTTGGATGAAGCCTTCACATTGAGATGACACAGATATGGAAATTTTGGATGAAGCCTTCACACTGAGATGACACAGATATGGAAATTTTGGATGAAGCCTTCACACTGAGATGACACAGATATGGAAATTTTGGATGAAGCCTTCACACTGAGAGGACACAGATATGGAAATTTTGGATGAAGCCTTCACACTGAGATGACACAGATATGGAAATTTTGGATGAAGCCTTCACACTGAGATGACACAGATATGGAAATTTTGGATGAAGCCTTCACACTGAGACGACACAGATATGGAAATTTTGGATGAAGCCTTCACACTGAGATGACCATATCTGTGTCATCTCAGTGTTTTCTTCTGTTGATTGTTTTTTCTCTTTTGAGCCTTACCTGGTCTTGGCCTGATAAGTGATTTTCAACTTTATTCGGACAGATGAGCTTTTATATCTTGAGACTAAGGATGTTATTGGACTCCCTCATTAATCAGGCCTCCATTACTGCCATGTAGGGTGCAAGTCAAAGTTTCCCATCCGGCTGCCTTATGATCCAGCAATTCCACTGCTGGGCATACACAGTGAGGAAACCAGAAGGGAAAGAGACACGTGTACCCCAATGTTCATCGCAGCACTGTTTATAATAGCCAGGACATGGAAGCAACCTAGATGCCCATCAGCAGATGAATGGATAAGAAAGCTGTAGTACATATACACAATGGAGTATTACTCAGTCATTAAAAAGAATACATTTGAATCAGTTCTAATGAGATGGATGAAACTGGAACCTATTACACAGAGTGAAGTAAGCTAGAAAGAAAAACACCAATACAGTATACTAACGCATATATATGGAATTTAGAAAGATGGTAACAATAACCCTGTGTACGAGACAGCAAAAGAGACAGTGATGTATAGATCAGTCTTATGCACTCTGTGGGAGAGGGAGAGGGTGGGGAGACTTGGGAGAATGGCATTGAAACATGTATAATATCATGTATGAAACGAGTCTCCAGTCCAGGTTTGATGCACGATACTGGATGCTTGGGGCTGGTGCACTGGGACGACCCAGAGGGAGGGTATGGGGAGGGAGGAGGGAGGAGGGTTCAGGATGGGGAACACAGGTATACCTGTGGTGGATTCATTTCGATATTTGGCAAAACTAATACAATATTGTAAAGTTTAAAAATAAAATAAAATTTAAAAAAAAATCCAGTCCAATTGATAGAACCAGAAAATAAGTTATTTAAAAAACTACATGGCTCAACAATACACTGCAGACAGCAGAAGGATGAATAAGTTTGAAGATAAACTAACTTTGAAAGTAGACTGAAAAGAAAATGGACATAGCTTCAAGGACCTGTGGGAAGATAGCAAAGAACTGTTGAACATGAAATCGAAGATAATGAATAATAGATAAAATCATAATGGCTGGGTTCTCTGTGCCATTATTTTCTGATGGTCCAAATGGAAAGAAAATCCAAAAGAAAGAAGGTATGTGTATATGTGTAGTTGATTCACTTTGATGTACACTAGAAACTAACACAATATTGTAGAGGAAATGCACTCCAAAATTATTCTTGAAAAACAATGGCTAAAAATTTCTCAAATAGGGCATATGACTTAGCGACTAACCAAAACAACAGCTACGTATTAAAAATGCTCAGTGAATTCCAAATGGGATAGATCCAAAGAATTTAATGTCAAGATACATTATAATCAGTTCCTGTTATGTTGTTCAGTCACTCCGTCGTTTCTGAATCTTTGCAACCCCATGGATTGTAGCAAGCCAGGCTTCCCTGTCCCTCACTAACTCCCAAAGTTTGCTCAAAGTCTTGTCCATTCTGTTGATCATGCTATCCAACCATCTTATCCTCTGATGTCTCTTCTCCTCCTGTGCTTAATGTTTTTCAATATCAAGTTCTTTTCCAATGAGTCAGCTCTTCTCATCAGGTGGCCAAAATACTGGAGCTTCAGCTTCAGCATCAGTCTTTCCAATGAATATTCAGGACTGATTTCTTTTAGGATTGACTGGCTTGATCTCCTTGCAGTATAAGGGACTCTCAAGAGTCTTCTCCAGCACCAGAGTTCAAAAAATCAATTCTTTGGTACTCAGCCTTCTTTGTGCTCAGACATTCACATCCATACATTACTGCTTGAAAAACCATAACTTTGACAATATGAACCTTTGTTGGTAAAGTGATGTCTCTGCTTCTTATCATGCTGTCGAGGTTTTCATAGCTTTCCTCTTTGCTTTCTCTCATTAGAGTAGTGTCATCTGTGTTTCTGAGGTTATCAGTGTTTTTCTTAGCAATCTTGATTCCAGCTTGTGATTCTTTCAGCCTGATATTTTATATGATGTACTCTGCATATAAGTCAAATGAGCAGGGTGACAATATACAGCCTTGACATACTCCTTTTCCAATTTTGAACCAGTTTGTTGCTCCATGTCTGGTTCTAACTGTTGGTTCCTTACTTGCATACTGGTTTCTCAGGAGGCAGATAAGGTGGTCAATTAGACTTTTCCAATTTTGAACCAGTTTGTTGCTCCATGTCTGGTTCTAACTGTTGGCTCTTTACCTGCATACTGGTTTCTCGGGAGGAAGGTAAAGTGGTCAATTAGACCCATCTCATTAAGAATTGTCCACAGTGTGTTGTGATCCACACAGTCAAAGACTTTAGTGTAGTCAATGAAGTAGAAGTAGATGTTTTTCTGCATTTCCTTCGCTTTTTCTGTGATCCAACGGACGTTGTCAATTTAATCTCTAGTCCTACACCTTTCTAAATTTAGCTTGTACATCTCCAACTATATTTTTAATTGTTGTATATTCTTTATACTTATCAAGGTTGAATACATAGTTCTATTATTTGTAGCTATTTACAAGAAAATATATTAACAATATTAGTTTTCACCTACACCATAGACTGATGTTAATAAAGGTTTAAATAATTTACTTCAAATTTCATAATGTGTTAAAGCAAAATTATGATAGTAATATATAATAATAGAAACATTTTTTCAGAAAAAGAGTGTTAGGATGGAAAATTGTCATATATTAATATAAAATAAGCTTGATATGGGGTGACATTTTTAATTTTAAGAGTGTAGTGCTTGTAGCAAGCATAGACATTGGAAAAAATAAAACAGAAATAGTAGAAATGGATATTATAAATACCCACTTCACTTAAAGTGAATAATTAAAATATCACCTCAAAAATATCACTGTGCAGCTTTGGGATGAAAAAGACAAATTCAGCAGACTGTTCTTAGAAAATCTACATAAATATCTATGTGTTGCTACAGGAAAACTTTCAGCATAGCAGAATTTGGTCCTGTCTAAAAGTGTTTCTCTGTCTCTGCTAACTAGATGTTTATGAAGATTTCCTAAGAGAGAATTTTTCACAAAGATATCTACCCTAGACATTCAAACATATGAACTATACATCACGTTATTTGAAGCTTATGTGCCATGACCTTATATCTTTGCATAAAAAAAAAAATAACTTTTAGGCTTAGGAGGAGAGACTCTGGCTTAAGAGTCCCTTAAAATAAAAGCAGATGCAATCAGCATAAAGGTCTCAGCTAAAAATAAATGAATTTGTCTTAGAATACTGATAAGGCTCCTAGCAAAATTGTTTTTTAGTCACAAGATGTTTTAAAGTGAAAAAACCTTGACCTAAAGGGTACAATGATATTGTACTCCACTATAATTAATCATTAAAAAAATGATATACATTTCCCAAAGCTTTGTACCTGATCTTTTCAAATACAACCTTGGAACCACAAACATTTCATATGACTATCCCTCAGGAAAAAAAAAAAAGAAAGAAAGAAAGAAATAAGGATAAAAATATATAGTTAAAGAGTACTTTTATATAGTTATCATCAGCATAAAGAATACTAAGATAATGAATTACTTACTAATGCAGACAGGTTGAGATGACCATCCATTTTGCAGACATGTAATCAAGCCTGATGTCTTACCATCTGCTGTTACATATCCTGACTTACACTTATATTCTGTTTGTTTATTTAGGGGATACGTAGAGGCAGATTCAGACAAAAATCCATTCTCAATTGTTATATTGTATTTTGAACATGTTTCTAAAAGGGAGAAAGCATAAAGAAAAGGTAAGCATATATTTGATACACATTTCATAAGGACCCAAATAAGGTAAAGATACAAAAAAGGAGAGTAGTTTATGACTATTAAACAGAAAAATCTAATCATTTAAGTTCCTGTGTCAGACAGAAAAACCCAAAAGAAAAAACTATGAGTTTCCAAAGATATTAAATGAATTCACTTTATTTCCATATTCTGCTACTACTACTACTAAGTTACTTCAGTCTTGTCCGACTCTGTGCGACCCAGAGACGGCAGCCCACCAGGCTCTGCCATCCCTAGGATTCTCCAGGCAAGAACACTGGAGTGGGTTGCAATTTCCTTCTCCAATGCATGAAAGTGAAAAGTAAAAGTGAAGTCGCTCAGTCGTGTCTGACTCTTCGCAACCCCATAAACTGAAGCCTACCAGGCTTCTCCGTCCATGGGATTTTCCAGGCAAGAGTACTGGAGTGGGTTGCCATTGCCTTCTCCTCCATATTCTAGAACAATGCAAGATTTAAAATATTCAGAATCTCTTCTAGGAAATTATTAGAAATCTGTTTGTCTAAATGATCTGGAATCCCACAGCATGTCAGAAATCTTTTAGCAATGGGTTTCCTTTCCTGAGATTTGTTGAAAGTATTGTCTAGTCAGGATCTCTTAAACAACCCAGAACACAGATCAGGTGATGATCATAGAATCTTTCACCATAGTGATCCCAGCCTTTGTCTCTGAGAATGTGAAATGTCATCAAAACTGGGTGCATATCAGTACATGGAGTTCAATGAAGATGACAAAGATCAATACATGCATTGTAGACCTCAGTCTACTAAGGTCAAAGTGCTGATCCTTCAAACCATGAATAACTAAACTTGGAAAAGTACAATTCTGTCACTTACTAGATATCTTCATAGCACTCAACTAATTTTTTTTAGTAATGCATGGATAAAGAAGAAATGAAGAGAAAACTTTGACTATTTTGAATTGAATGAAAATAACACCATGATAAGTAAAGTTTTATAAGATTTATGAGATGACACAAAAGTGTCATCTGAGGGGAACTTTAGAATTACATAGCAATAATAGAACATGATAAAGACTAAAAATCAATAATCGTTTTTACTTAAAGTTGAAAATAGAAAAGCAAACAAACCCAACACATACAATTTGGAAAGAATGCAGTGGTATTAGTAAGAGAATGAAATAGGCCACCTTGACCTCTCCTTCCCTCCACAGACACACTGAATTAACAGCCATTGTGTGTATCAGCTCCTTTATTCAAAATAGAAAGAGTAGATGAGAAGTTCTGCATTTAAGGCTGGTGAGAAAATGCCAAATCCTAAGTGGCAGGGAAAACTAAGACACATTCTTGCAATAAAATCCATGCAGCAGAGGACCATACAGTTTGAAGGGAATACTCAACTCCCAGCTTCTCCTGGGAGAAGAGTTTGATCCACAACCTAGGTCTCGGATTTTCCAACTGATAGTCCAGGGTCAGGCTTCCAATTAGCCTGCCTCTGAGAAGCCTAGGATTTCCAATCTCCTGGGATTACAGAAATTAAGTGGCAGTTATGAATCTGTACCAGCACTTCTCACAGGTCTTCGCCTAGCTTAATGAAGAGTGAGCAACTCCCAGTTTCTCCATGGAAGGAGTCAGACGGTACATCTGGACCTTCATCTTTTCCAGCTCTGCCTGAGGAATTGGCTTCTAACTAACCTGTCTCTGAGAGCTGATGAAACCCAAACTTTGTATCGTGCCTGGGGACTACAAAGAGCTAAATCATGGTGCAGAAGGCACAAGGTTTGAAGTAGCATGCAGGCATTTGCCACAGCTCCTCTCCCCAGTTCAGTGCAGAGTGAGCGAGGTGATAAACTCCAATTGCCTGCTCTGCCAACTATTCTGACTTGTAGATCACTGCATACTCTCAACTCCTGGAGGAGGCTGACTATAAACACAGAAGTTTGGATGAGCAGAGAGGTTAAAGAGGCACCCAAAATTCTGGCCATGCTGATTGAAAGAGCTGAATTCTGGCAAGGTTCTACATATGACGTCAGTCTTTGAAGACTAGGACAATTGGATGTTTAGTCTAACGTACAGATATCCACACAGAGAGTCAAGAAAAATGATCAATTGAGAAGTATGTTCAAATGAGAAGAATAAGATATCCACTGCTTTTTATCTGACCCAAGAACAGAAATTGGACATCCATCCACAGCAAACCTGACTTGTAATGAGGTGTGGGTTCATTATCATACAATGAGATCCCTGTTGGAGAGTGAAGCAGCTGATCTGTGAGAGTCTGAATGGAATGAGGATCACACAGACAATCCTTGCCACAGCCATACATACCCCAGACAGGGATTCAAGTCCCCTAGAAAGTGCTGTAGCTTGGAGCTGGAACATAGAGATTGGAAAACAATCCCAGGGCAAGGTCTGCTGTTGACTGAAGGGAGATGGTGTGAGGGAACCTGATGGAGAACACTGCAGTGGAAAATGCTTATGAAGGAAAGCCAGCTAACCTGGAGGCAGGGTGATACTGCTGAGTCACACACAGATAATACAGCCATCTCTGCAGCCTCTCTCTCTGAACATAGCACCAGATAGCTGAAACAACCCAGGGAGGGTGGACCTATAAGGACCTGATGTGCAAAGCAACACAGAAGGACCCCAGCCAGGGTGATCTTTATGTCCCTGATGAGATAAACAACAGACAATGACCCCAAGTGGGGGCCCTGTAAGCACCTGAAGGAGCCAAGCAACAGAGAAGGACCAGCCAAAGAGGGCCTCTGATGGCCAGATGCCAGAAGCTAGGAAAAGACTCTAATAGGACCATAGCTCCTGCAGCTGAGTCAGTTGGTTTTCCCTGCATGCTTGGCACTGCCAGGGTTCCCATAATTCAAGCAGCTGTGTCACCTCCATGCTCAATCCTCACTGGAAAGAGCAGTCAGAAGCTAGAAAAATCCCTAATAGTCACATATCTCCTGACAATACCACCAGATATGTATCTGGCATTGCCAGGGTCCCCATTATCCAAACTCCTGTGTCACTCCCATGCTCAATCCCCACAAGGACAGAGCAACCAGAGGCTACAAAAAACCCTAAGGGCCTCATATTTCCTGCTGTCCTAGCCAGTGTCTCCCCTTAGTACCTGGTACTGCCAGGGCCCCTGCAATCCAAACAACTGCACCACCTCCACATTCAGTCCTCCTTGGGGCACACCCAAGTCCTCCCAGGGAGCCTCAGGAGCAAACTCCTGTAGACGAGTCACATGCACAGGTGGAGATGAAACCACAAGTGAAATCCAGAGGAAGGTGGCTAAGGAATAGAACCAAAACATTCCCACCAGTGGTACAAGCTGAAGATTGAATCCACATGATCAAGGAGGCAGACTTTGTATTTATGGAATATATAAATGATTACTAGAGTTCCTGAAAAGAAAAAAAAACACTAGCACTGGCAGATGTGGACATCAGAACAAGAACATGCAAGAGTAGGACCAGATTAGAGTCTGAGCTGCCCCCACAACAGGTCCAGAGACCAGCCCAGAACTGGAGGACATCCTAGGGAGGTGAGGTGGACTGTGACTCACACTGAGGAAAAGGATGCTGACAGCTGATCCAAGAAAAATATTTATTATTCTTATATTTTAACTTATTCAGTAGTTGCTACTGGGTTTTTACCTTTTTTCCCCTCTCTGTTATTCTAGTTGTTGATTTTAATGCTACTATTAAATATATTTATGCTTTTGAGAAATTTTTAAAATCACACTTTTAATTCCCTTTAAATACTTCGTCTACATTGGTTTTTGTTGTTTTATGGACTTTTTCCTGTTTTTAATTTTCAAAGTTTTTAAAAAAATTTTAGTATTTTCCACATATATTCTTTTGTTTGCTTTTTTTTTTTTTTTCTTGTTGTAAGTTATTCTTTGATATATATAAACTTATTTATCTAAGTCTATTGAAATTTTCTTTTCTGGTCTTTCTTTCTTTTCTTCCTTTTCTCACTATGTTTATTAATCTGTTTTGCTTTAGTTTCTTTATTCCCTAGTTGTCACATGGCTTTGGCTTTGTTTTGTTTTCCAGTTTATGGTTTTAGTAAGTTTTGTTAATAACTAGTTCCTATAATTTTTGCTTTCATTTGCTCACTGGATCAATCTCTTCTACTTTCTTCTTCTTTTTTTTTTTTTGTTTTTGTTTTTTTTTTTTTAATGTGTGTACATGCATGTGTCTATATCCCATTATTTTTGTGAGTACTTTGCCTTATTTTGTATTTGCCATTTGTCTGGGGTTTGCATTTTGTTTCTTGTTTTACTGTGCTTGTTTTAATCCCCATTAATGCCGTTACAAACCACCTGTGGTATCTCACTTCCCTGGCCAGAGATCAGGCCCAGAGCCTTTGAAGTGGGAGTGCTGACAAGACTCTAGACTGCCATAAAACTCCTAATCCCAGGGAGTATTTATTAGTGAGAACTCCCATAAAGGCCTCCACCTGTATACACCTGGCATCACCCAACTGCCAGCAGCACCCAGTGTAGGATGTCTCACCCAAAAAACAAACAAAATAAAAACACAAACCCAGTCATCAGCAAACAAGATTGCCACCTCATAAAGTCCTGCCCATTAGAGAGGAAAAAAAAAAAAACTTACCTCCTTTCACCAAAAAAACAAAAGTCACCCAAAAGAAGCCTCAAACCACTTTCACCAGAGCACAAACAAAAAAATATTGTCACAAACTAGAATCCAAAAGACCAAAAAAAAAAAAAAGGAAAGCCTAAAAAGAATTCAAACCAAAACCTTGTGGATAAAATGCCAATCAACAAATTAACAAACCAAGGGCAGAAGAAATAAAGAATAAACCAATAAAGATAAATAACAAAAAAAAAATTCTCTAGAAGGAAACTGCCGAGCCGGTGAGGCATTCTGCCAAAGGAAGAGAAAACACAAAAAAAAAAAACCAGACATCAAATAAAGTTCCTGGGCAATGTTTAAATCAAACCCCTGAAAGGCTCTCTAAAAAAAAGACAGCAAATGCAATTGTTTACAGTCTCCCAAAAAAAGAAAAAAAAACTAGAGCCTCTCAGTAAGCTCAAATAAACAAAAAAAAAAAAAAAAATATGAAAAATAGAAAAAAAAAAAGGGGGTAATAAATTCTTTCCTTTGTTTTAAACCCATTACACATCCGGGAATGCAATTTTATCTTTGGAAGATGGCAAAAACCTTAAAATAATGAAAAAGAATCTTTGTTGAAAGTAATGATAGGAAAAGATGATGTTCAAAACCTTTGAAAAGAGAAAGAAACCTGGTTTTTGATAAGAATCAAAGATAAAATGGCCAAAAGCAATCAACAAATTAACACAATAACCAAGGATATAGAAAAAAAAAAAATAAATGAATCAACAATGATGAATAACACCATTATGGAAATCAAAAGTTCTCTAGAAAGGAAACAATAATAGATTAACTGAAACAAAAAATGAAACAGTGAGCTGGAAGATTAAATGGTGGAAGTAGTTGCTGATGAGCAGAATAAAGGAAAAAGAATGAAAAGAATTGAGGAGAGCTTTGGAGACCTCTGGGACAGTATTTAACTCACCAACATTTGAGTTATAGGGTCCCAGAGGAAGAAGAGAAAAAGAAAGTCACTGAGAACATTTTTGAATATATTATAGTTGAAAACTTTTCCAGCATGGGAAAGAAATATTCAATCAAGTTCAAGAAGCACAGAGAGTCCAATACAGGATAAACCCAAGGAGAAACACGTCGAGACACATACCAATCAACAGAGATTAAACACAAAGAAAGAATATTAAAAGCAGTAAGGGAAAAGCAACAAGTAACACACAAGGGAAAAGCCATTCAATTAACAGCTGATCTTTCAGCAGAAACTCTGCAGGTCAGAAAGGAACAGCAGGATATATTTAAAGTACTGAAAAGGAAAAATCTACAAGCAAGATTACTCTACCTGGCAAGGATTTCATTCAACATTGATGGAAAAGTTAAAATCTTTACAGACAAGCAGAAGTTAAGAGAATTTAGCACCACCACACCAGCTTTACAACAAATATTAAAGAGACTTATAAGCATAAGACAAAGGAAAGACCTACAAGAAACACAAAATAATTAAGAAAATGCTAATTGGAACATATAGGATAATATTATATTATAATAGGAAAATGCTAATAGTAATATGTAAATAATTACTTTAAATGTAAATGGATTAAACTCTCCAACCAAAAGACACAGATTGGCTGAATGGATACAAAAACAAGACCCATATATATGCTGTCTACAAGAGACCCACTTCAGACTTAGAGACACATACAGACCAAAATTAAAAGGATGGAAAAACATATTCCATGAACATGGAAATCAAAAGGAAGTTGAAGTGGCAATTCTCATTTCTGACAAAACAGACTTTAAAATAAAGAATATTATATGAAATAAAGAAGGGACATTATATAATGATCAAGAGATCAATCCAAGAAGAAGACATAATTCTATACATTTATGCACCCAACATAGAAGCACCTCAATGAATAAGGCAAATACTAACACACATAAAAGGGGAAATTGACAGCAACAAAATAATGGTAAGGGATGTTAACACACAATACCAATGGGCAGATCATCAAAACAAAAATTAATAAGGACAAACCCAGGTCTCCCATCAAAAACTTCAGAGCCACCAGGAAGATCTCAATAAAGAAACATAAACCATAAATGAAACATTAGACCAAATGGACCTAATTGATATCTTCAGAACTTTCCACCCAAATGCATAAGAATACACCTTCTTCTCAAGTGTGCATGGAACATTTTCCAGGATAGACTATATCTTGGGTCACAAATCAAACTTCAGTAAATTTTAAAAAATTGAAATCATATGAAGCATCTTTTCTGACCACAATACTATGAGAATAGATATCAAATAGATGGGAAATGGTAAAAACACAAACACTTGGAGATTAAACAATATGCTTTTACATAACAGACTGGTTCCTGAATAAATCAAAAGGGAAATCAAAAAATTCTTGAAACAAATGACAATGAAAACATGACAACTCAAAACCTATGGGATGCAACAAAACAGTTCTAAAAGGGAAGTTTATAGGAAGAAAAAGGAAAACATCAAATAGACAACCTAATTTACACCTAAAACAACTGGATAAAGAAGGACAAAAAAAAAAAAAAAAAAAGTTAGTAGAAGGAAAGAAATTCTAAAGATCAGATCAGAAATAAATGAAAAAGAAAGGAAGGAACAATAGTAAAGACTAATAAAACTAAAAGCTGCTTCTTTGAGAAGATAAACAAAATTGACAAACAATTAGGCAAACTCATCAAGAAAAAATGGGAGAAGAATCAAATCAACAAAATTAGGAATGAGAAAGGAGAGGTTACAACAGAAATACAGGAATACAAATGATCATAAGAATCTATTATGAGCAACTATATGCCAATAAAATGGACAACCTGAAAGAAATGGATGTATTCTTAGAAAAGTTCAATCTTCCAAGACTGAACCAGGAAGAAATAGAAATTATGAACAAGCCAATTACATGCACTGAAATTGAAAATGTGATTTAAAAAGAAACTCCCAAAAATTAAAGCACAGGGCCTGATGGTTTCACAGGTGAGTTCTCTCAAACATTTAGAGAAGAGCTAATAATATTCCTATAAACTCTTTCAAAAAACTGCAGAGGAAGGAGCACTTCCAAACTCATTCTACAAGGCCATCATCACCCTTATACCAAAACCAGACAAAGACAACACAAAAAAGAAAACTACAGGCCAATATCACTGATGAAAATAGATGGAAAAATCCTCAACAGAACACTAGCAAACAGAATTCAAAAATACATTAAAAAGATAGTACACCATGATATGGAGAAGGCAATGGCACCCCACTCCAATACTCTTGCCTGGAAAATCCCATGGATGGAGGAGCCTGGTGGGCTTCAGTCCATGGGGTCACTAAGAGTTGGACACGACTGAGTCACTTTCACTTTTCACTTTCATGCATTGGAGAAGGACATGGCAACCCACTTCAGTGTTCTTGCCTGGAGAACCCCAGGGATGAGGGAGCCTGGTGGGCTGCCATCTATGGGGTCACATAGATAGGACACGACTATTAACAAAGCACAGCAAGATAAAACCCATGCAAGCATTCTTCAGTATACACAAATCCATCAATGTGATATACAATATTAAAAATTGCAAGATAAATTCATATGGTAATCAAAATAAATACAGAAAAAAGTTTCTGAAAAATTTCAACACCCATTTATGATAAATACTCTTCAAAAAATGAGCAAAGAGGGAAACTACCTCAACATAATAAAGGCCATATATGAGAAACCCAGAGCAAACATTATTCTCAAAGGTGAAAAACTGAAAGCATTCCCTGTGAGATCAGGAAAAGACAAGGGTGCCCACTCTCACCACTATTAGTCAACATTGTTTGGAAGCCCTAGCTACAGCAATCAGAGAAGAAAAAGAAATAAAAGGAATCCAGATTGGAAAAGAAGAAGCAAAACTCTCATTGTTTGCAGACAGACAATACTATACATAGAAAACCCTAAAGATATGTTCAGAAAATTACTAGAGGTAATCAGTGAATTTAGCAAACTGACAGCATACAAAATGAATACACAGAAATCACTTGCATTCCTCTGTACTAACAATGAAACATCAGAAAGAGAAATTAAGGTATCAATACCATTTACCATTGCACCAAAAAAAATCAAATGCCTAGGGAAAAAACCTAAGGAGACATAAGAGCTGTATACAGAAAAGTACAAGACGTTGAGGAAAGAAATCAAAGACAACATAAACAGATGGAGAGATATTCCATGTTCCTGGGTTAGAAGAATCAACATTATGAAAATGACTATACTACCAAATATAATCTACAGATTCAATGCAATCTGTATCAAAATACCAATGTTATTTTTCACAGAACTAGAACAAAAAGTCACAATTCATAGGGAAACACAAAAGACCTGAATAGCCAAAGCAATCTTGAGAAAGAAAAATAGAGCTAGAGGAATCAACCTTCCTGACTTTGAACTGACTACAAAGCTATAGTCATCCAGACAGTATGGTACTGGCAGAAAAACAGAAATATAGACCAATGGGACAAGATAGAAAGCCCAGAAATTAAACCCACACACCTATGGATAACTTATGTTTGACAAAGGAGGCAAGAATATACAATGGGGCAAATAGAGAGTCTTTCTATAAGTGCTGCTGGGAAAACTTGACAGCTACATGGAAAAAAATGAAATTAGACTACTTTCTAACACCATACACAAAGATAAACTCAAAATGGATGGAAAACACAGGCAGAACACCCTATGTCATAAATCACAGCAAGATCCTCTATGACCCACCTCCTAGAATAGTGGAAAAAAAACAAAGATAATCAAGTGGGACATAATTAAACTTAAAAGCTTCTCCACAGCAAAGGAAATTATTAATAAGGTGAAAAGACAATGCTCAGAATGGGAAAATAATAATAGCAAATGAAACAACTGACAAAGGATTAATTTCCAAAAGATACAAGCAGCTCATACAAATCAATACCAGAAAAACAAACAACCCAATCAAAAAATGGGAAAAAGACCTAAACAGACATTTGTCTAAAGACCTAAAATGGCTAATAACACATATATATATTCTCAATATCACTATTAAAGAAATGCAAATCAAAACAACAATGAGATATCACTTCACACCAGTCAGAATGACCATCATCAAAAAGTCTACAAACAATAAATGCTGGAGAAGGTGTGGAGAAAAGGGAACCCTCTTGCATTGTTGGTGGGAATGTAAATTGATACAGCCACTATAAAGAACAGTATGGAGAGTCCTTACAAAGCCAGGAATAAAACCACTATATGACCCACCAATCCCACTCCTAGGTATATACCCTGAGGAAACCAAAATTGAAAAAGACACATGTACCCCAATGTTCACTGCAGTTCCATTTACAACATCTAGGACATGGAAGCAACATAGATGTCCACAGATTAATAGATAAAGAAGCTGTGCTACATATATACAATGGAATATTATTCAGTCATAAAAAGGAATGCACTTGAGTCAGTCCTAAAGAGGTGGATGAACATAGAGCCTAGTATACAGAGTGAAGTAAGTCTGAAAGAGAAAAGCACATATCATATAGTAACACATATACATGGAATCTAGAAATATTGTACTGATAAACCTATTTGCACAGCAGCAATTAGAGACACAGATACTGAGAACAGACTTATGGACACGGCTGGCAGGGAGGAAGTAGAGGGTGGGATGTATGGAGAGGGTTAGCATGCAAACTTAAACTGAATGGACTGGTTGGATCTCCTTGCAGTCCAAGGGACTCTCAAGACTCTTCTCCAATACCACAGTTCAAAAGCATCAATTCTTCAGCACTCAGCTTTCTTCACAGTCCAACTCTCACATCTGTACATGGCCACTGGAAAAACCATAGCCTTGACTAGACGGACCTTTGTTGGCAAAGTAATGTCTCTGCTCTTCAATATGCTATCTAGGTTGGCCATAACTTTCTTTCCAAGGAGTAAGTGTCTTTTAATTTCATGGCTGCAATCACCATCTGCAATGATTTTGGAGCCCAGAAAAATAAAGTATGACACTGTTTCCAATGTTTCCCCATCTATTTCCTATGAAGTGATGGGACCAGATGCCATGATCTTCATTTTCTAAGTGTTGAGTTTTAAGTCAACTTTTTCACTCTCCTCTTTCACCTTCATGAAGAGGCTTTTTAGTTCCTCTTCACTTTCTGCCATAAGGGTGGTGTCATCTGCATATCTGAGGTGATTGATATTTCTCCTGGCAATCTTGATTCTAGCTTGTGCTTCTTCCAGCCCAGCGTTTCTCATGATGTACTCTGCATATAAGTTAAATAAGCAGGGTGACAGTATACAGCCTTCACGTACTCCTTTTCCTATTTGGAACCTGTCTGTTGTTCCATGTCCAGTTCTAACTGTTGCTTCCTGACCTGCATACAGATTTCTCAAGAGGCAGGTCAGGTGGTCTGGTATTCCCATCTCTTGAAGAATTTTCCACAGTTTATTCTGATCCATACAGTCAAAGACTTTGGCATAGTCAATAAAGTAGAAATAGATGTTTTTCTGGAACTCTCTTGCTTTTTCCATGATCCAGTGGATGTTGGCAATTTGATCTCTGGTTTCTCTGCCTTTTCTAAAACCAGCTTGAACATCATGAAGTTCACAGTTCACGTATTACTGAAGTCTGGCTTGGAGAATTTTGAGCATTACTTTACTAGCGTGTGAGATGAGTGCAATTGTGCGGTAGTTTGAGCATTCTTTGGCATTGCCTTTCTTTAGGACTGGAATGAAAACTGACCTTTTCCAGTCCTGTGGCCACTGCTGAGTTTTCCAAACTTGCTGGCATATTGAGTGCAGCACTTTCACAGCATCATCTTTCCGGATTTGAAATAGCTCAACTGGATTTCTATCATCTCCACTAGCTTTGTTCGTAGTGATGCTTTCTAAGGCCTACTTGACTTCACATTCCAGGATATCTGGCTGTAGGTCAGTGATCACACCATCCTGATTATGTGGGTCATGAAGATCTTTTTTGTACAGTTCTTCTGTGTATTCTTGCCACCTCTTCTTAATATATTCTGCTACTGTTAGGTCCATGCCATTTCTGTCCTTTATCAAGCCCATCTTTGCATGAAATGTTCCCTTTGTATCTCTAATTTTCTTGAAGAGATCTCTAGTCTTTCCCATTCTCTTGTTTTCCTCTATTTTTTTTGCAGTGATTGCTGAATAAGGCTTTCTTTTCTCTTCTTTTTATTCTTTGGAACTCTGCATTCAGATGTTTATATCTTTCCTTTTCTCCTTTGCTTTTTGCTTCTCTTCTTTTCACAGCTATTTGTAAGGCTTCCCCAGACAGCCATTTTGTTTTTTTTTTTTTGCATTTCTTTTCCATGGGGATGGTCTTGATCCCTGTCTCCTGTACAATGTCATGAACCTCAATCCATAGTTCATCAGGCACTTTATCCATCAGATCTAGGCCCTTAAATCTATTTCTCACTTCCACTGTATAATCATAAGGGATTGATTTAGGTCATACCTGAATGGCTTAGTGGTTTTCCCTACTTTTTTCAATTTCAGTCTGAATTTGGCAATAAGGAGTTCAAAATCTGAGCCACAGTCAGCTCCTGGTCTTGTTTTCATTGACTGTATAGAGCTTCTCCATCTTTGGCTGCAAAGGATATAATCAATCTGATTTTGGTGTTGACCATCTGGTGATGTCCATGTGTACAGTCTTCTCTTGTGTTGTTGGAAGACGGTGTTTGTTATGACCTGTGCGTTTTCTTGGCAAAACTCTATTATTCTTTGCCCTGCTTTATTCCGTATTCCAAGGCCAAATTTGCTTGTTACTCCAGGTGTTACAGGTCACCAGATAAAATCAACTTAAAAAATCCTCTACAACACACATTATAATAAAGTTGTAAAAATCAAAGAAAAATTGAGAAGTCTTCAGGTCACATGAGGAAAAAACAAACAAATAAAACAAAAACTTGGGATTTACTAGTTAACTTCATTTCAGTTCAGTCGCTCAGTTGTGTCTGACTCTCTGTGATCCCATGAAAGGCAGCACCCAGGCCTCCCTGTACATAACAAACTCCCAGAGTTCACTCAAACCCATGTCCATTGAGTCGGTGATACCATCCAACCACCTCTTCCTCTGTTATCCACTTCTCCTCCTGACCTCAATCTTTCCCAGCATCAGGGTCTTTTCAAATGAATCAGCTCTTCACATCAGGTTGCCAAAGTATTAGAGTTTCAGCTTCAACATTAGTCCTTTCAATGAACACCCAAGACCAATCTCCTTAAGGATGGACTGGTTAGATCTATTTGCAGTCCAAGGGACTCTCAAGATTCTTCTCCAACACCACAGTTCAAAAGCATCAATTGTTCGGTCCTCAGCGTTCTTTATAGTATAACTCTCACATCCATACATGACCACTGGAAAAACAGTAGCCATGACTGGACAGACTTTTGTTGACAAAGTAATGTCTCTACTTCTTAATATGCTGTCCAGGTTGGTCATAACTTTAATTCTAAGGAGTAGGGAGGAGCCAAGATGGCAGAGGAGTAGGACAGGGAGAACACTTTCTCCCCCACAAATGCATCAAAAGAGCATTTAAACGTCGAGTAAATTCCACAAAACAACTTCTGAATGCCGGTAGAGGACATCAGGCACCCAGAAAAGCAACCCAACTCTTCGAAAGGAAGTAGGAAAAAATATAAAAGACAAAAGAGGGAGGGACGGAGTTCCGCCCTGGGAAGGGAGTCTTAAAAAGAGAGAAGTTTCCAAACACCAGGAAACCTTCTCACTGCCGAATCTGTGCCGAGCTTTGGAAGCACAGAGGGCAACATAACAGGGAGAAAAAATAAATAAACAAAACTCGCAGATTGCGAGCCCTAAGGTAACTCCCTCAGCAGAGAAGCAGCGCAGAAGCCTGCACACGCCATTAGCAAGCGGGGGCTGGGCAGGGAGGTGCGGCGCGGGCTACATTGCTTAGAGTAAGAATCTGGCCTGAATACCCTGAGCGCTATCTGAGTGAAATAATTTGGGCTAGCAAACCAGACTGTGGGATATCTACCACACGAAAAGCCAGCCCTAACCTAAGACACCGCCAGGTCCGCGCACAGAACAAAGGACTGAACAGAGATAGCTGGCTGCAGACCTTCCCCCTCCGGTGACAGGCAGCCAGAGCCGGAAGGGGGCAATCGCAGCCCCAGAGAGACATTATCTATAAAACTGTAAGCAGGCTTCTTTGCTAACTAAAACTTCTTGGGGGTCTGGACGGTTAACATCTGCCTGAGAAGGTGCGCTGGTTTTACACCCAGATAACCAAGTGGCAGGGAGGCGATAAGTTGCAGCATTGGCGCTCGCCAAACACCTCATCATCTGAGCTGCTTGGACCTGGGAAGAGCACAAAATGCAGGCCCAACTGAGTCTGCAACTCTGAGGACTACCAGAGTGCCTGAACCTGAGCAGCTTGACCTGGGAGGTATATGCAGCCCAGGGCCGGCCTCGGATTGATCCCTGCGGAACAACCTAGAGCCCAAGCAGTGTGGGCAGGGAGACTACACGCACCGTGAGCAGGGGCAGACCCAGTGTGGCTGAGGCACTGCGAGCACACGCCAGTGTTATTTGTTTGCAGCATCCCTCCTTCCCTCTCCACAGCACGACTGAACAAGTGAGCCTAAAAAAAAAAAAGTTTCCTCCACTGTCCCCTTTGTGTCAGGGCGGAAACCAGAAACTGAAGAGACCAGCAAATAGAAGAAGCTATAACAGAGGGAAACGCCCTGGAAGCTACAGGCAATAGATGAAAACCCTGTGGTTACTACGGACTAAATAGGAAGGGGCCTATAGATCTTGAGAAATGTAAGTCGGACCAAGGAACTAGCCAAAAATGAACTGAACCCACAATACTCACAACAAAACCAGAAAAAGTCCGAGATATTTTTTACTATTTTTACGATCATTCTTTCTTTCTTTTTAATTAAAAAAAAATTTAAATCCTCTATTGTTCCTTTAATTTTCACTTTTATAACCTATTACTTTGCAAAAAAAAAAAAAAAAAAAAGACCCTATTTTTTTTTTTCTTCTTCAGCAAACTTCATATATATATATTTTGTAATTCTTTGACCTTGTTTTTTTTTTTCTTTTTTTCTTTAACATTGTATTTTTGAAATTTCAAACTCTACTCTAGTTTTTCAGTTTTAGCTTTTTGGTATATGTTATCAATTTTGTACCTATAGTTTTTTTATAATTTCTGTGACTTTTTTTTTTTCTGTTTCTTTCTCTTTTTCTTTTATATAACATTGTATATCTGAAATTCCAAACTCTACTCTAGATTTTTAATTTATGCTTTTTGGTATTTGATATCAATTTTGTACCTGTATTTTCTTTATGATTTTTGCGACATTGTTTGTTTTTGTTTTGTTTTGTTTTGTTTTTGTTTGTTTTCTCTCTTTATGCTTCTTCTTCCTTTTTTTTAACATTGTATTTTTGAAATTCCAAACTCTACTCTAGATTTTTAACTTTTGCTTTTTGGTATTAGTTATCAATTTTGTACCTATATTTTCTTTATAATTTTCGCGACCTTGTTTGCTTTTCTTTGTTCGTTTTTTCTCTCTTTCTTTTCTTTCTTCTTTTCTTTAACATCATATTTTTGAAATTCCAAACTCTACTCTAGATTTTTAATTTTTGCTTTTATGTATTTGTTACCAATTTTGTACCTTTAAGAACCCAATCTTCAGGACCCATTCTTCACTAGGGAGTGAGATTACTGGCTTGACTGCTTTCTCTCCCTTTGGACTCTCCTTTTTCTCCACCAGGTCGCCTGTGTCTCCTCCATAACCCCTCTCTACTCTACCCAACTCTGTGAATTTCTGTGTGTTCCAGACAGTGGAGAACACTTAGGGAACTGATTACTGGCTGGATCTGTCTCCCTCCTTTTCATTCCCCCCTTTTATCCTTCTGGCCACCTCTGTCTCCTTCCTCCTTCTCTTCTCTATATAACTCCGTGAACATCTCTGAGTGGTCCAGTTGTGGAGTGCACATAAGGAAGTGACTACTGGCTACCCTACTCTCTCCACTATTGATTCCACCTCATCTCATTCGGGTCACCTCTAACTCCCTCCTTCCTCTTCTCTTCTCCATGTAATGCTGTGAACCTCTCTGAGTGACCCTCACAGTAGAGAAACTTTTCATCTTTAACGTAGAAGTTTTATCAATGGTGCTGTATAGAAGGAGAAGTTTTGAAACTTCTGTAAAAATAAGACCGATAACTGGAAGCAGGAGGCTTAAGTCCAAACCCTGACTCCAGGGAACTCCTGACTCCAAGGAACATTAATTGACAGGAGCTCATCAAACGCCTCCATACCGACACTGAAACCAAGCACCACACAAGGGCCAACGAGTTCCAGGGCAAGACATACCAAGCAAATTCTCCAGCAACAAAGGAACACAGCCCTGAGCTTCAAAATACAAGCTGCCCAAAGTCACCCAAAACCATAGACATCTCATAACTCATTACTGGACATTTCATTGCACTCCAGAGAGAAGAAATACAGCTCCACCCACCAGAACACCGACACAAGCTCCCTAGCCAGGAAACCTTGACAAGCCACCTGTACAAACCCACACACAGCGAGGAAACGCCACAATAAAGAGAACTCCACAAACTGCCAGAATACAGAAAGGACACCCCAAACTCAGCAATTTAAACAAGATGAAGAGACAGAGGAATACCCAGCAGATAAAGGAACAGGATAAATGCCCACCAAACCAAACAAAAGAGGACGAGATAGGGAATCTACCTGATAAATAATTTCAAATAATGATAGTGAAATTGACCCAAAATCTTGAAGTTAAAATGGAATCACAGATAAATAGCCTGGAGACAAGGATTGAGAAGATGCAAGAAAGATTTAACAAGGACCTAGAAGAAATAAAGAAGAGTCAATATATAATGAATAATGCAATAAATGAAATTAAAAACACTCTGGAGGCAACAAATAGTAGAATAACAGAGGCAGAAGATAGGATTAGTGAATTAGAAGATAGAATGGTAGAAATAAATGAATCAGAGAGGATAAAAGAAAAATGAATTAAAAGAAATGAGGACAATCTCAGAGACCTCCAGGACAATATTAAACGCTACAACATTCGAATCATAGGGGTTCCAGAAGAAGAAGACAAAAAGAAAGACCATGAGAAAATACTTGAGGAGATAATAGTGGAAAACTTCCCTAAAATGGGGAAGGAAATAATCACCCAAGTCCAAGAAACCCAGAGAGTCCCAAACAGGATAAACCCAAGGTGAAACACCCCAAGACACATATTAATCAAATTAACAAAGATCAAACACAAAGAACAAATATTAAAAACAGCAAGGGAAAAACAACAAATAACACACAAGGGAATTCCCACAAGGATAACAGCTGATCTTTCAATGGAAACTCTTCAAGCCAGGAGGGAATGGCAAGACATACTTAAAATGATGAAAGAAGATAACCTACAGTCCAGATTATTGTACGCAGCAAGGATTTCATTCAAGTATGAAGGAGAGATCAAAAGCTTTTCAGACAAGCAAAAGCTGAGAGAATTCTGCATCACCAAACCAGCTCTCCAACAAATACTAAAGGATATTCTCTAGACAGGAAACACAAAAATGGTGTATAAACTCGAACCCAAAACAATAAAGTAAATGGCAATGGGATCATACTTATCAGTAATTACCTTAAACGTAAATGGGTTGAATGCCCCAACCAAAAGACAAAGACTGGCTGAATGGATACAAAAACAAGACCCCTACATATGTTGTCTACAGGAGACCCACCTCAAAACAGGGGACACATACAGACTGAAAGTGAAGGGCTGGAAAAAGATTTTCCATGCAAATAGGGACCAAAAGAAAGAAGGAGTAGCAATACTCATATCAGATAAAATAGACTTTAAAACAAAGGCTGTGAAAAGAGACAAAGAAGGTCACTACATAATGATCAAAGGATCAATCCAAGAAGAAGATATAACAATTATAAATATATATGCACCCAACACAGGAGCACCGCAGTATGTAAGACAAATGCTAACAAGTATGAAAGGAGAAATTAATAACACAATAATAGTGGGAGACTTTAATACCCCACTCACACCTATGGATAGATCAACTAAACAGAAAATTAACAAGGAAACACAAACTTTAAACGATACAATAGACCAGTTAGACCTAATTGATATCTATCGGACATTTCATCCCAAAACAATGAATTTCAACTTTTTCTCAAGTGCACATGGAACCTTCTCCAGGATAGATCACATCCTGGGCCATAAAGCTAGCCTTGGTAAATTCAAAAAAATAAAAATCATTCCAAGCATCTTTTCTGACCACAATGCAGTAAGATTAGATCTCAATTACAGGAGAAAAACTATTAAAAATTCCAACATATGGAGGCTGAATAATACACTGCTGAATAACCAACAAATCACAGAAGAAATCAAAAAAGAAATCAAAATTTGCATAGAAACGAATGAAAATGAAAACACAACAACCCAAAACCTGTGGGACACGGTAAAAGCAGTCCTAAGGGGAAAGTTTATAGCAATACAGGCACACCTCAAGAAACAAGAAAAAAGTCAAATAAATAACCTAACTCTACACCTAAAGTAACTAGAAAAGGAAGAAATGAAGAACCCCAGGGTTAGTAGAAGGAAAGAAATCTTAAAAATTAGAGCAGAAATAAATGCAAAAGAAACAAAAGAGACCATAGCAAAAATCAACAAAACCAAAAGCTGGTTCTTTGAAAGGATAAATAAAATTGACAAACCATTAGCCAGATTCATCAAGAAACAAAGAGAGAAAAATCAAATCAATAAAATTAGAAACGAAAATGGAGAGATCACAACAGACAACACAGAAATACAAAGGATCATAAGAGACTACTATCAACAATTATATGCCAATAAAATGGACAACGAGGAAGAAATGGACAAATTCTTAGAAAAGTACAACTTTCCAAAACTGGACCAGGAAGAAATAGAAAATCTTAACAGACCCATCACAAGCACGGAAATTGAAACTGTAATCAAAAATCTTCCAGCAAACAAAAGCCCAGGTCCAGACGGCTTCACAGCTGAATTCTACCAAAAATTTAGAGAAGAGCTAACACCTATCCTGCTCAATCTCTTCCAGAAAATTACAGAGGAAGGTAAACTTCAAACTCATTCTATGAGGCCACCATCACCCTAATACCAAAACCTGACAAAGATCCCACAAAAAAAGAAAACTACAGGCCAATATCACTGATGAACATAGATGCAAAAATCCTTAACAAAATTCTAGCAATCAGAATCCAACAACACATTAAAAAGATCATACACCATGACCAAGTGGGCTTTATCCCAGGGATGCAAGGATTCTTCAATATCCGCAAATCAATCAATGTAATACACCACATTAACAAATTGAAAAATAAAAACCATATGATTATCTCAATAGACGCAGAGAAAGACTTTGACAAAATTCAACATCCATTTATGATAAGAACTCTCCAGAAAGCAGGAATAGAAGGAACATACCTCAACATAATAAAAGCTATATATGACAAACCCACAGCAAACATTATCCTCAATGGTGAAAAATTGGAAACATTTCCTCTAAAGTCAGGAACAAGACAAGGGTGCCCACTTTCACCATTACTATTCAACATAGTTTTGGAAGTTTTGGCCACAGCAATCAGAGCAGAAAAAGAAATAAAAGGAATCCAAATTGGAAAAGAAGAAGTAAAACTCTCACTATTTGCAGATGACATGATCCTCTACATAGAAAACCCTAAAGACTCCACCAGAAAATTACTAGAGCTAATCAATGACTATAGTAAAGTTGCAGGATATAAAATCAATACACAGAAATCCCTTGCATTTCTATACACGAATAATGAGAAAACAGAAAGAGAAATTAAGGAAACAACTCCACTCACCATTGCAATGGAAAGAATAAAATACTTAGGAATATATCTACCTAAAGAAACTAAAGACATATATAGAGAAAACTATAAAACACTGGTGAAAGAAATCAAAGAGGACACTAACAGATGGAGAAATATACCATGTTCATGGATTGGAAGAATCAATATAGTGAAAATGAGTATACTACCCAAAGCAATTTATAGATTCAATGCAATCCCTATCAAGCTACCAATAGTATTCTTCACAGAGCTAGAACAAATAACTTCACAATTTGTATGGAAATACAAAAAACCTCGAATAGCCAAAGCGATCTTGAGAAAGAAGACTGGAACTGGAGGAATCAACCTACCTGACTTCTGGCTGTACTACAAAGCCACAGTTATCAAGACAGTATGGTACTGGCACAAAGACAGAAATATAGATCAATGAAACAAAATAGAAAGCCCAGAGATAAATCCACGCACATATGGACACCTTATCTTTGACAAAGGAGGCAAAAATATACAATGGATTAAAGGCAATCTCTTTAACAAGTGGTGCTGGGAAATCTGGTCAACCACTTGTAAAAGAATGAAACTAGAACACTTTCTAACACCATACACAAAAATAAACTCAAAATGGATTAAAGATCTCAACGTAAGACCAGAACTATAAAACTCCTAGAGGAGAACATAGGCAAAACACTCTCTGACATACATCACAGCAGGATCCTCTATGACCCACCTACCAGAATACTGGAAATAAAAGCAAAAATAAACAAATGGGACCTAATTAACCTTAAAAGCTTCTGCACATCAAAGGAAACTATTAGCAAGGTGAAAAGGCAGCCTTCAGAATGGGAGAAAATAATAGCAAATGAAGCAACTGACAAACAACTAATCTCAAAAATACACAAGCAAGTCCTACAGCTCAAGTCCAGAAAAATAAATGACCCAATCAAAAAATGGGCCAAAGAACTAAATAGACATTTCTCCAAAGAAGACATACAGATGGCTAACAAACACATGAAAAGATGCTCAACATCACTCATTATCAGAGAAATGCAAATCAAAACCTCTATGAGGTACCATTTCACACCAGTCAGAATGGCTGTGATCCAAAAGTCTACAAATAATAAATGCTGTAAAGGGTGTGGAGAAAAGGGAACCCTCTTACACTGTTGGTGGGAATGCAAACTAGTACAGCCACTATGGAGAACAATGTGGAGATTCCTTAAAAAACTGGAAATAGAACTGCCTTATGATCCAGCAATCCCACTGCTGGGCATACACACTGAGGAAACCAGAAGGGAAAGAGACACGTGTACCCCAATGTTCATCGCAGCACTGTTTATAATAGCCAGGACATGGAAACACCCTAGATGTCCATCAGCAGATGAATGGATAAGAAAGCTGTGTTACATATACACAATGGAGTATTACTCAGCCATTAAAAAGAATACATTTGAATCAGTTCTAATGAGGTGGATGAAACTGGAACCTATTATACAGAGTGAAGTAAGCCAGAAGGAAAAACACCAATACAGTATACTAACACACATATATGGAATTCAGAAAAATGGTAACAATAACCCTGTATACGAGACAGCAAAAGACACACTGATGTATAGAACAGTCTAATGGACTCTGTGGGAGAGGGAGAGGGTGGGATAATTTGGGAGAATGGCATTGAAAGATGTAAAATATCATGTATGAAACGAGATGCCAGTCCAGGTTCGATGCACTATACTGGATGCTCGGGACTAGAGCACTGGGACGACCCAGAGGGATGGTATGGGGAGGGAGGAGGGAGGAGGCTCAGGATGGGGAACACATGTATACCTGTGGTGGATTCATTTTGATATTTGGCAAAACTAATACAATTATGTAAAGTTTAAAAAAAAATAAAAAAAATAAAATGCAAAGCCAAAAAAAAAAAAAAATTCTAAGGAGTAAGCATATTTTATTTTCATGGCTGCAACCACCATCTGCAGTGATCTTGGAGACTCCCAAAATAGAGTCAGCCACTGTTTCCACTGTTTCCCCATCTATTTACCATGAAGTGATGGGACTAGATACCATGATCTTAATTTTCTGAATGCTGAGTTTTAAGCCAACTTTTTCACTCTCCTCTTTCACTTTCATCAAGAGGCATTATAGTTCCTCTTCACTTTCTGCCATAAGGGTGTTATCATCTGCATATCTGAGGTGATTGATATTTCTCCCAGCAATCTTGATTCCAGCTTATGCTTCCTCCAGCCCAGCATTTCTCCTGATATACTCTGCATATAAATTAAATAAGCAGAGTAAGAATATACAGCCTTGATGTACTCCTTTTCCTATTTGGAGCCAGTCTGTTGCTATATGTCCCGTTCTAACTGTTGCTTACTGACCTGGAATTTACTAAGGAGCCTTCATTTAGATCTAAGAATATTTCTCAGCAGAAACCTAGTGGGCCAGGAGAAAGTGGGATGATATATTCTAAGTGTTGAAAGGCAAAACTGCCAAAGAAGAATATTTGAAAGTATCCTTCAGAAAAGAAAACAACATACAGCCTTCACCTGACCAAAAATATACCAAGAAAACTGAACACAGCTAGACCTTCCTTGAGGAGGGCATGGCAACCCACTCCAGTATTCTTGCCTGGAGAAGCCCATGGACAGAGAACCTGGCTGGCTGCCGCCCATAGGGTTGCAAACAGTCAGACACAACTGAGATAACTGAGCAGGTACATAGATCTTCCTTTCTGAAACAGTAAAAGGAATTTTTCAAGCTAAAGTAAAATAATGCTAATTAATTCCATGAAAATACCTAGTACACTCGTAAATTTAAGTGCACATTCACATTCAGAACACTATAGTACTTTGATATGGAATGTTAAACACTTAACTATTTAAGAGTTAAAATGCAAGAATAAAAGTAACTACAGCTACAATTTTTTTAAATTAAGTATACACTATAAAAAGAGGCAAATCATGACATCAAAAAGATAAAATGGAGAAAGGAAAAAGGAAGGAGATTTAATATATGGTTGATGTTCATATATTATCAGCATAAAACACACTATTCTCTCTAAAAGATGCTTTACATAAATCTCATGGTAAACAAAGCAGGAATCCGTACTAGATTCACAAATGGTAAAGAGAAATGTATTAAATGCATACTACTACAAAAAAGTTATAGTAGTATTGTTTTGCTACTATAACAAAAATCATGAAATCATAAAGGCAAGCAGTCAGAGGAAAGGAATTAGGGAACTATAAAACATCCATTAACAAAAGATAGTATTAATACATCCTTATCTATCAATAATTACACTAAATATAAAGGAATGCATGAGTGCATGCTAAGTAGCTACTGTTGTGTCTGACTCTTTGAGCCTCAATGGACTATAGCCCACCAGGCTCCTCTGTCCATGGGATTTCCCAGGAAAGAATCCTGAGGTGGGTTGCCATTTCCTTCTCCACTGTTGTCTTCTATCTCAATGAAATTCTTAAGCAATTTCTTTGAATTACTAATCAGACAAATCGTCCATATTCATTTTTTGGGGACAGTAACTGAAAAACTATTGTATTTCTCTGTTAACATTTTAGTCCTTTGATGTCTGTGTCCCTTGAAGTCGCAGGTTGCTGTTTGCATTTAAAGAAGCAGTCACTCCCTCCAGTCTTTATAGACTGAATTGGGAGGGAAGTACAATGTCACACTGATAGGGATTTTGAGACTTTTTCAGACCTTTTTTAAAGAGGCATCTGTCCCACGTACTCAGTTCCTCCTAAGAGAGAATGTTGAAGCTTGTATGCTTCTATTAACGCAGCAAAGACATTCTCTGTGCCAACAGTTTCCTGGTTGCTTCCCTGGGGCAATGCCAAATGCTGACTTTACTGTGCTTTCTCACAGACCCACTGGGACAGGTTGGCTTCTCAATATCCCACAGGCCATCTGCAAAGGTCTAGATGCCACCGTGGGGACTTATACAGGGAGCTGGCCCTGGAAAGGGGGTGTGGATGACACGAGGGGCCCAGGGGTGAGCAGGAGCACAAGCACAGTGTCTGCAATGGTTTGGGGCTCCCTGGTGGGGTCTCCATGTGGTCAGTAGGACCCATGCTCCTTGAAGAATTCTAGCCCTGGAGGCCGTGCTCCTGGCCTCTCCCCAACCCCCAGCCATGAAGGTGACCCCAGTGTCCTGAATAAGAGGAGAGAGAAGTGTGTTGGAAGATGAGGACGCCACCCTTGCTCACACACTCTTATTTTCCCCACAGGTAAAATCCTGTGCTGAGGGGTCTGTCTTGGCACTAAGCAGTGCCACCTCAGGGGTAAAATGAGACTACTGCTCTAACCCTCAGTGATGCATCTGGTCTTCAATCTTTGTGCTCTAGCAGCATGCTGTTGTGTCTCTGCTAGACTCTTGGACCCCCACACAGATCCTCTTATCCACAAATGATGGTCAAAGTCTGTTTTATATCAGGAGAGATGGTGAGACTCCTGCCATCTTTCTGACCTCACTCTGTTATTACAGAGTTTAAGAACCACCTGTTTAAACACAGATGTTTAAACACCATCTGTTTCTTCTTTGTGGATCTTTTCCTATTTTCTTGAGTGATGTCTATCAATAGGTACATGTATTTTGTTATTTAGTTATCAAGCAGTCCATAGGTACACTCACACACACTTGTAAACACTAAAATTAAATAAGTCCTTTGGCAAAACAAGAGATTGGTATAAAGCTTTTTCAGTGGATGATACAGCTGAGTCTCAGAAAATTATGAACACACTGGGATCTCAGCCAGTTTACTCACTGACATGGATGCATCTGGGAGGAGGAGACCAGCCACTCTCTGTGCAGGTCATTGTGTTCTGATTATTTTGAAGACTGTAGCCTTCATAGCAGTGAACTCTTATAGTTTCACCCTGTAAATATTTTTCTTCACGATGTGGGGTATATCCATTTTCCAAATCATTGAAGATGCATTGTCCTAAGGATCATAAAATTAATATGAGAGAATACAACATTAATTTGGGAAAATGGTACATTAAAATTAATCTTATAGAATTGACATGAGAATTAATTTGTATTCAAATACATCACATAAGAAAAAAAAATGAAAGCTAGTACACGTTTGCTAGAAATGAAAATCAACTTTCCATATTATTTGTCCTTAGTTTATGATTAAAATATGTATAAATGATACAGATATTCTTGTAAAGTCTCTGTATCTCTCACAGGATTTACATGAAAAGCCTCTAGTAAATGGAAAATCTATTTTGATGTTTCTACTCACCCGTTGGCCTTACTGTTGTTCAGTTCGGTTCAGTCACTCAAGCCTGTCTGACTCTTTGCGATCCCATGACGCAGCATGCCAGGCCTCCCTGTCCACCATCAACTCCTGGCGTTCACCCAGACTCACGTCCATCGAGTCAGTGATGCCATCCAGCCATCTCATCCTCTGCCGTCCCCTTCTCATCTTGCCCCCAATCCCTCCCAGCATCAGAGTCTTTTCCAATGAGTCAACCCTTCGCATGAGGTGGCCAAAGTACTGGAGTTTCAGCTTTAGCATCATTCCTTCCAAAGAAATCCCAGGGCTGATCTCCTTCAGAATGCACTGGTTGGATCTCCTTGCAGTCCAAGGGACACTCAAGAGTCTTCTCCAACACCACAGTTCAAAAACATCAATTCTTCTGAGCTCAGCTTTCTTCACAGTCCAACTCTCACATCAATACATGACCACTGGAAAAACCATAGCCTTGACTAGACAGACCTTTGTTAGCAAAGTAATGTCTCTGCTTTTGAATATGCTATCTAGGTTGGTCATAACTTTCTTTCTAAGGAATAAGCATCTTTTAATTTCATGGCTGCAATCACCATCTGCAATGATTTTGGAGCCCAGAAAAATAAAGTCTGACACTGTTTCCCTATCTATTTCCCATGAAGTGATGGGACCAGATGCCATGATCTTCGTTTTCTGAATGTTGAGCTTTAAGCCAACTTTTTCACTTTCCTCTTTCACCTTCATCAAGAGGCTTTTTAGTTCTTATTCACTTTCTGCCATAAGGGTGGTGTCATCTGCGTATCTGAGGTGACTGATATTTCTCCCGGCAATCTTGATTCCAGCTTGTGCTTCTTCCAGCCCAGCGTTTCTCATGATGTACTCTGCATAGAAGCTAAATAAGCAGGGTGACAGTATACAGCCTAGACGTTCTCCTTTTCCTATTTGGAACCAGTCTGTTGTTCCATGTCCAGTTCTAACTGATTCGTCCTGATCTGCATACAGGTTACTCAAGGGGCAGGTCAAGTTGTCTGATATTCCCATCTCTTTCAGAATTTTTCACATTTTATTGTGATTCACACAGTCAAAGGATTTGACATAGTCAGTAAAGCAGAAATAGATGTTTTTCTGGGACTCTTGCTTTTTCTATGATCCAGCAGATGTTGGCAATTTGATCTCTGGTTCCTCTGCCTTTTATAAAACCAGCTTGAACATCTGGAAGTTCACAGTTCACATATTGCTGAAGCCTGGCTTGGAGAATTTTGAGCATTACTTTACTATGTGAGATGAGGGCAACTGTGTGAAAGTTTGAGCATTCTTTGGCATTGCTTTTGTTTGGCATTGGAATGAAAACTGAACTTTTCCAGCCCTGTGGCCTCTGCTGAGTTTTCCAAATTTACTGGCATATTGAGTGCAGCACTTTCACAGCATCATCTTTCTGGATTTGAAATAGCTCCACTGGAATTCCATCACCTCCACTAGCTTTGTTCGTAGTGATGCTTTCTAAGGCCCACTTGACTTCATATTCCAGGAGGGTGCAGGAGGGCCGAGAGGAGCTACCACATGTTCAAGGTCAGGAGGGGCGGCGGTGAGGAGCTACCCTTTGTCCAAGGTAAGGAGCTGTGGCTGCACTTTGCCAGAGCAGCCTTGAACAGATACCCCACGTCCAAGCTAAGAGAAACCCAAGTAAGACAGTAGGTGTTGCGAGAGGGCATCAGAGGGCAGATACACTGAAACCATAATCACAGAAAGTAAGTATACTTCAATTAAAAATAAATAAATGTGAAGTAAACAACCACCCACCCCCAAAATTCCATATGCCAAAAGGCCTAGCTGGAGGCTTGCTCATGCATGTATGAGGTAAAAGGCAGACAGATCTCTATCTTGACTGTGATGCCTACAGTGGCTCATGAACCATCTCAATTCCCTCTCAGCTGCACTCCAGGAGTCCTGGAAAACATATCTTAAAAAATCATGCATGGAGCTAATCCTTCTGTGAAAGTCCAGGTTTTCACAGGAGGAACTCTGTCTGCTTCATTCACATACCCTTCCACCCTGTGGCCAGATCCTTGTGCTTACAACTGATTCAGAGGGAAGAACAACCTTTGACAGACTACCAGTGAGCTTGCGCTGAAATTTGGCTTTAAACTGTGACCCAGTACAGGAACACAGATAAGATGTAGTGCTACTTTGGGAGAAACAAAGGACAGGCTGCTAGTACAATTTCTGGTGTACTAATTTATCTGGACAAGACATTGAAGCACAGAAATTCTGACAAAACAGGGATGAGAAGTGTCAGCAAGTGCAATTATAGATCTTTGATAGCTGCAGAGTCTCTAACAGGGTTGAAGGTAGTTATCTCTCACCACAAGGAGACTGGTGCTTTAATTAGAAAAACAGCACGACAAAACTTCAGGGACCATGAACTCAAAGTATCATGACACCCACAAAGTATACAAATCTTCAGTATTCACATCTGAAGATTGGAGACCTGTGATTTATGCAAGGAAGAATTCAAAACAGCTGTTTTAAATAACTCAGTGTGCTACAGAAAATACAGTAAGATAATTGAACAAAAGCAGGAAAACAATAAACAAATGAACAGTAAACAATGGACAAAACAGTTTAATAAAAGTGTACAAATCATAAACAACAACAACAACAAAAACAGAAACTCTAGTGTGAAGGATCCAGGAATGAAATGAAAAAAATCATTAAAGAGTATCATCCACAGAGTGAAAAGAGCAGAAGAATCTGTGAGATAGATGACATATCAAAGTTATCCTGTCAAAGGAGATTAAAATTAAAAAAGCAAAACCTTATAACAAAACAATGAAAAAGAACAAAGAAAGGCTACATGATCTATGCTACATTGTCAATAGAACCAATTTGCAAATTATTGAAGTTCCAGGAGGAGAAAAGGAGATGAGGCAGAAAGCATATTTAAGGAGTAATGTCTGAGAACTTCCCAAATGAAGGATGATATTTGAATATCTAAGTTCAGGAAGCTTACAGATGACCAAATCAAATCAACTTTAAAAATCCTCTACAACACACATTATAATAAAGTTGCAAAAGTCAAAGAAAAATAGAGAAACCTTCAAGTAGCATGAAGAAAAAACAAACAAATAAAACAAAAACCTTAGGATTTACTAGTTGACTTCAGTTCAGTTCTGTCCCTCAGTCCTGTCTGACTCTTTGTGTTCCCATGAACCGCAGCACGCCAGGCCTCCCTGTACATCGCAAACTCCCAGAGTTCACTCAAACCCATATCCATTGAGTCAGTGATACCACCCAGCCATCTCTTCCTCTGTTGTCCCCTTCTCCTCCTGCCCACAATCCGTCCCAGCATCTGAGTCTTTTCCAATGAATCAACTCTTCACATGAGGTGGCCAAAGTACTGGAGTTTCAGCTTTAGCATCATTCCTTCCAAAGAAACCCCAGGGCTGATCTCCTTCAGAATGGACTTGTTGGATCTCCTTGCAGTCCAAGGGACTCTCAGGAGTCTTCTCCAACACCACAGTTCAAAAGCATCAATTCTTCAGCACTCAGCTTTCTTCACAGTCCAACTCTCACATCCATACATGACCATAGGAAAAACCATAGCCTCGACTAGATGGATCTTTGTTGGCAAAGTAATGTCTCTGCTTTTGAATATGCTATCTAGGTTGGCCATAACTTTTCTTCCAAGGAGTAAGCCTCTTTTAATTTTATGGCTGTAATCACAATCTGCAGTGATTTTGGAGCCCCCCAAAATAAAGTCTGACTGTTTCCACTGTTTTCCCATCTATTTCCCATGAAGTGATGGAACCAGATGGCATGATCTTCATTTTCTGAATGTTGAGTTTTAAGCCAACTTTTTCACTCTCCTCTTTCACCTTCATCAAGAGGCTTTTTAGCTCCTCTTCTCTTTCTGCCATAAAGGTAGTGTCATCTGTATATCTGAGGTGATTGATATTTCTCCTGGCAATCTTGATTCCAGCTTGTGCTTCTTCCAGCCCAGCATTTCTCATGAAGTACTCTGCCTATAAGCTAAATAAGCAGAGTGACAATATACAGTCTTGACCTACTCCTTTTCCTATTTGAAAACAGTCTGTTGTTCCATGTCCAGTTCTAACTGTTGCTTCCTGACCTCCAAACAGATTTCTCAAGAGGCAGGTCAGGTGGTCTGGTATTCCCATCTCTTTCAGAGTTTTCCACAGTTTATTGTGATCCACAGAATCAAAGGCTTTGACATAGTCAATAAAGCAGAAATAGATGTTTTTCTGGAACTCTATTTCTTTTTCTATTATCCAGCAGATGTTGGCTATTTGGTCTCTGGTTCCTCTGTCTTTTCTAAAACCAGCTTGAACAACTGGAATTTCACAGTTCAATATTGCTGAAGCCTGGCTTGGAGAATCCATCTTAAACAAGATTAAATATTTTTCTTAAAATTCTTATGCAGATTAAAATCTGTTTCATACTGCTAATACCTTCATTTTAATGGAACTTATGCTTTGAAAATTCATTTTAAATATATGCTTGGAATTACCATTAAGGTCACTGAAATGTTTTATATCATTACAGTTTTCTTTCATGGAATAACTGCTTTAAGTATGCTGAAATTTTACACTGTACTGTTAGAAAGAAGGATTGTTTAGAGGCCACCTAGAGGAAGTTGAAGTGTAAGGGAAGCATCCCCAGAAAATACTCTGTTCAGTTAACCTGATGTTTTTCTATATTTTCTGGTTTTAGGAAAGTCCACAACGCCTTCCACAATCCTCTCTTCAAACATTAGAACCTAAGTCCTCACCACTGAGTGTGCAGGACTTAGTGTCCATTTCTAAAGAATACACATGACTGACACACACTGTGTGACCAAGCCATACCTGGTGTGGAGGTTTCCTCCTCCCTCTCTGGGGTCACTGCCCCTGAGGAAAGCTAGCTGTCTCTCAAGTGACCTGCAGAGACGCCCAGCTGGTCAGGTACTGAGGCCTCCCCAAAAAGCCAGGACAGTGAGCCAACTTGGAAGCAAAGCCTCCAGCCCAGCTGAGCCTCCAGGTGACAACGGCCCTGGTCAATACCCTGACTGCCACCCATGCATAGTGATTCAGAACCAGACAGTGAAGGCCCTTCCTCATTCCTGACCCACAGGAGCTCTAAGAATATGGAGGGTGCTGTTCTAAGCCAAAACGTTTTCTGGGAAACGTGTTAATTTGACTATGTATCTAATACAATGGCTTCCCAGTGGGCACAAGGTAAGGAAGTGGCCTGACAATGCAGGAGACAAATTATACGCATGTATCAATCCCTGGGTTGAGAAGAACACCTGGACGAGGGCACTCCAGCATTCTTGCCTGGAAAATCCCATGGACAGCGAAACCTGGTGGGCTATAGTCCATAGAGTGGCAAAGAGTCAGACATGACTGAGCAATATAGCATGCATACACACAGGCATCTAAAACAATAGGTGCTATATGATGTTATTTTTACTTAATGGCTTAGATCCAGTATTACAATTATTTTGCATGCTAAGTCGCTTCAGTCGTGTCTAGTTCCTTGTGACCACCTGTGCACTATATCCTGCCAAGCTTCTCTGCCCATGGGATTCTCCAGCCAAGAACAGTGGAGTAGGTTGTTAGAGATTTTTATATTCAAAGACACAGCGATATTTTAACTTTGAGTGGCAAAAATGTAAAGATTTTTTAGTTTACAAAAATGTTTTTATTCCTTGTTAGAATTGCCTACTTCAAGAAGCAAATAATGCCTCCAAAAGCCCCGAATTGCCATACACAGTAGGACAGATACTTGGATTTGCCGTACTGCATAGGGCATGGTGCCCCATTGTTGTATGTTTAAGAGAAAGAAATTTCACAATTAAGAAGAAGGTCAAGATATGAATGGAATGTACAGGTACATCTCAGAGGAGGTACCCAGTCATCTCTGGTACACGTTGTATCAGTTCCACTGATCTCAGGAATAAAACCCTTTTTACTTTTGGATCGCAGCCATTCTGACTGGTGTGAAATGGTACCTCATAGTGGTTTTGATTTGCATTTATCTGATAATGAGTGATGTTGAGCATCTTTTCATGTGTTTGTTAGCCATCTGTATGTCTTCTTTGGAGAAATGTCTATTTAGTTCTTTGGCCCGTTTTTTGATTGGGTTGTTTATTTTTATGGAATTGAGCTGTAGGAGTTGCTTGTGTATATTTGAGATTAGTTGTTTGTCAGTTGCTTCATTTGCTATTATTTTCTCCCATTCTGAAGGCTGTATTTTCACCTTGTCTATAGTTTACTTTGTTGTGCAGAAGCTTTTAAGTTTAATTATGTCCCATTTGTTTATTTTTGCGTTTATTTCCAATATTCTGGGAGGTCGGTCATAGAGAATCCTGCTGTGATGTATGTTGGAAAATGTTTTGCCTATGTTTTCCTCTAGGAGTTTTATAGTTTCTGGTCTTACATTGAGATCTTTAATCCATTTTGAGTTTATTTTTGTGTATGGTGTTAGAAAGTGTTCTAGTTTCATTCTTTTACAAGTGGTTGACCAGTTTTCCCAGCAACACTTGTTAAAGAGATTGTCCTTAATCTACTGTATATTTTTGCCTCCTTTGTCAAAAATAAGGTGTCCATTGGTGTGTGGATTTATCTCTGGGCTTTCTATTTTTTTCCATTGATCTATATTTCTGTCTTTGTGCCAGTACCATACTGTCTTGATGACTATGACTTTGTAGTAGAGCCAGAAGTCAGGCAGGTTGATTCTTCCAGTTCCATTCTTCTTTCTCAAGATTGCTTTGGCTATTTGAGGTTTTTTGTATTTCCATACAAATTGTGAAATTATTTGTTCTAGCTCTGTGAAGAATACCATTTCACCCCAGTCAGAATGGCTGCGAACCAAAAGTCTACAAGCAATAAATGCTGGAGAGGGTGTGGAGACAAGGGAACCCTCTTATACTGTTGGTGGGAATGCAAACTAGTACAGCCACTATGGAGACCAATGTGGAGATTCCTTACAAAACTGGAAATAGAACTGCATTATGACCGATCAATCTCACTGCAGGGCATACTCACTGAGGAAACCTGAATTGAAAGAGACACGTGTAGCCCAATGTTCATCACAGCACTCTTTATAATAACCAGGACATGGAAGCAACCTAGATGTCCATCAGCAGATGAATGGATAAGAAAGCTGTGGTACATATACACAATGGAGTATTACTCAACCATTAAAAAGAATACATTTGAATCAGTTCTAATGAGGTGGATGAAACTGCAGCCTATTATACAGAGTGAAATAAGCCAGAAAGAAAAAGAGCAATACAATATCAGAGCAGATCAGTCACTCAGTCGTGTCCGACTCTTTGAGACCCCATGAATTGCAGCACGCCAGGCCTCCCTGTCCATCACCAACTCCCGGAGTTCACTCAGACTCACGTCCATCGAGTCAGTGATGCCATCCAGCCATCTTATCCTCTGTCGTCCCCTTCTCCTCCTGCCCTGAATCCCTCCCAGCATCAGAGTCTGTTCCAATGAGTCAACTCTTCACATGAGGTGGCCAAAGTACTGGAGTTTCAGCTTTAGCATCATTCCTTCCAAAGAAATCCCAGGGCTGATCTCCTTCAGCATGGACTGGTTGGATCTCCTTGCAATCCCAGGGACTCTCAAGAGTCTTCTCCAACACCACAATTCAAAAGCATCAATTCTTCTGAGCTCAGCTTTCTTCACAGTCCAACTCTCACATCCATACATGACCACAGGAAAAACCATATCCTTGACTAGACAAACCTTTGTTGGCAAAGTAATGTCTCTGCTTTTGAATATGCTATCTAGGTTGGTCATAACTTTCCTTCCAAGGAGTAAGTGTCTTTTAATGTCATGGCTGCAGTCACCATCTGTAGTGATTTTGGAGCCCAGAAAAATAAAGTCTGACACTGTTTCCACTGTTTTTGCATCTATTTCCCATGAAGTGATGGGATCAGATGCCATGATCTTCGTTTTCTGAATGTTGAGCTTTAAGCCAACTTTTTCACTCTCCACTTTCAGTTTCATCAAGAGGCTTTTTAGTTCCTCTTCACTTTCTGCCATAAGGGTGTTATCATCTGCATATCTGAGGTGATTGATATTTCTCCCGGCAATATGATTCCAGCTTGTGTTTCTTCCAGTCCAGCGTTTCTCATGATGTACTCTGCATATAAATTAAATAAGCAGGGTGACAATTCAGAGCCTTGACGAACTCCTTTTCCTATTTGGAACCAGTCTGTTGTTCCATGTCCAGTTCCAACTGTTGCTTCCTGACCTGCATACAGATTTCTCAAGAGGCAGATCAGGTCGTCTGGTATTTCCATCTCTTTCAGAATTTTCCACAGTTGATTGTGATCCACATAGTCAAAGGCTTTGGCATAGTCAATAAAGCAGAAATAGATGCTTTTCTGTAACTATCTTGCTTTTTCCATGATCCAGCAGATGTTGGCAACTTGATCTCTGGTTCCTCTGCTTTTTCTAAAACCAGCTTGAACATCAGGAAGTTCACAGTTCACATATTGCTGAAGCCTGGCTTGGAGAATTTTGAGCATTACTTTAGTAGCACACATATATATGGAATTTAGAAAGATGGTAACAATAACCCTGTATACTAGACAGTAAAAGAGACACTGATGTATAGAACAGTCTTATGAACTCTGTGGGAGAGGGCGAGGGTGGGATGATTTGGGAGAATGGCATTGAAACATGAACAATATCATATATGAAACGTGTCACCAGTCCAGGTTCGATGAACGATATGGAATGCTTGGAGCTGGTGCACTGGGACGACTCAGAGGGATGGTACGGGGAGGGAGGAGGGAGGAGGGTTCAGGATGGGGAACATGTATATACCTGTGGCGGATTCATGTTGATATATGACAAAAACAATACAATATTGTACAGTTAAAAAATAAAAGAAAACTTCAAAAAAAAAAAAAAAAAACCCTTTTTACACTCATATGCGATTGTATCTTGACCTCTGTATTTGCTTAATTCAGATCTGTACACACCGTTTGGAATATGAGGAGGATCACATATTATTTCTGAAAAGAAAAAAGGTATGTTCACAATACAGAAATCACATCCCTTAAAATAATCAATTATATAAAAATATAAAAGTGGATGTTATTAATTTGTTCTTAGTACAGCACAAAAGTCCGTAAAATGAACACAGCCTCATACCTCTCCTTCTGTATCACTTACATTTCCCTTCACTGTGTTTCTCATCTGATGTATCTGTACCCTCAGTACACTTGAACCCTCTTTCTCCACAGTCAGCATGCACTTCATGATACTCCACATCTGGCAAAAAATTCATGATTTATCACTTCAGCTATTCTGTCCACTTTCTGCAAGTTTATTGGCTTCTGCATTTCTCACAAGTACTCCTGGAAAATATTCTCCTCCCTCCAGACACTTGTTGCAATAGCACACCCTGTCCTTTTGCTGCTGCTGCTGCTGCTAAGTCGCTTCAGTTGTGTCCAACTCTGTGTGACCCCATAGACGGCAGCCCGCCAGGCTCCCCCGTCCCTGGGATTCTCCAAGCAAGAACACTGGAGTGGGTTGCCATTTCCTTCTCCAGTGCATGAAAGTGAAAAGTGAAAGTGAAGTCACTCAGTCGTGTCTGACTCTTCGCTAACCCATGGACTGCAGCCTACCAGGCTCCTCCGTTCATGGGATTTTCCAGGCAAGAGTACTGGAGTGGGGTGCCATCGCCTTCTCCACCTGTCCTTTGAAGTAGACTTAAATACAGGGATTGCATAGGGCAGTGAAATGAATGTGGAAGTAATGTTTTCCTTTAGGGAAGGAGTTGAAAAAGTCTTTGAATTTTTATGTTCTCTTTCCCACAGCTGTAGTGATTAAAGAAGAACATGGAAGGTCATATCTCCATTCCCTGATTCTTACAATTAAAATAATGAGGAGGGTCCTCCTGACCTATGTTTTCTGGGAAATTTGTTAATTAAGACTATATATCTAATACAATGGGCTTCCCAGTTGGCACAAGTGGTAAGGAATCCACCTGCCAATGCAGGAGACATAGGAGATGCAGGTTCCAATGAGGGTTGGAAGTGAGCATGCATAGAAAGTAAACTTTAGTTTTTTAAGCCACTAAGACTTTGGAATACATTATTTTTATTGTAATAAAATAAACTAATCCATGTTTCAAAACTCCTCTTTAATATAAAGACTCAGGTGAAAGGTGTCTGTTGTAAATACTGAGCTCCACCATTGTAGGGCGGAAGTAGCCATAGACAATACATATAAGAAATGGGCTTGTCTCTGTTCCAGTAAGTCTTAGTTTACAAAAAAGGGATGGGCTGGATTTGACCTGGGGCTATGGCGTGAACCATACATGGGACAACAAACTGGTTCAAATTTGAGAAAGGAGTACATCAAGGCTGTATATTGCCACTATGCTTATTTAAAGCACATAGAAATAACTATGGAACTCTTTTTTATTATGAAGGAATTGTATCACAGATATTGCAATTTATATGAACTCATGTAGTTCTGCTATGGAATTAAAATACCGTATTAAAAAAATAGATCAAATGCAATACATAATTTCAGCGAATGATCTGTAAAAATTAATATGTTTTTGTTATTGATAATAGAGTAATTATTAACAAAATACTTTATCAAAGAAATTAATTTAACCCATTGTAAAGTGAAAGTGAAGTCACTCAGTCGTGTCTGACTCTTTGCGACCCCATGGACTGTAGCCAACCAGGCTCCTCTGTCCATGGGATTTTCCAGGCAATAGTACTGGAGTGGATTGCCACTTCCTTCTCCAGGGGATCTTCCCAACCCAGGGACTGAACCCTGGTCTCCCACATTGTAGACAGATGCTTTACCGTCTGAGCCACCAGGGAAGTTTTAACCCATTGTATTACATCTCCAAAAAGCAACTGCTCCAAGAAGCAGTTCTTGTGATTGCCATCCCTTCAAGTTTATGTCAAAAAAAAAAAAAAAAGCTGGCCATCATCTTTTACACTCTCCTGTCTCAAACATTTTTCCCTGGGATTCCAGCAACAGTGACTAAATTCCCAGATTCTATTCTCCCTTCATCTCAGTCGTTTCTTTCCTGTTTGCAACTTGATATTTTTCCTGTCACTTCACTATTTCACTTAAAATGCTGCACTGATTCCCAAACTAGTCTGCATAAAAGCCTAATCCTTCAGCATGGTGTGTGCCGCCCCTCAGAACCTTGGACTGCCCATATTCACTCCGTCACTGACTTCTCTGCCTGCATCCTACATTAAGGCCCCTGAGAACAATGGGAACAAGAGGCTTCATGCTCAAAGAGGCCTCAAGACCACTGGTCCTTCCTCTCCATCTGACTGGTTTGCTTTTCCCTGCCTCAATTCATCTAAAGATTCTCATTCTTCCTTTTAGACATGTTTGGCATCATACCACCTACAAAGTCACTTCCATTTTGCTTGTTATGAGAAAATGGTATACGAAACATGAGTCCCTTCACCATTTGCTCTTTCTGACAACCAACATTTAGTAACGTTACCTGCATTTACTACCAGGAAAATATATCACAAATCTATCCTCTGCTCTACATCACTTCAGCCAAGCATTTATCTAATCACACTTTTTCACCCTGTGTGGCTTCTTGAGTCTTCTCTTGTCCATCATAAGCACAGCATACTAAAAAAGTACAAACAGCCTTCAAAAATCCAAATAAAATGATATCATTCCTTTTCTTAAAATTCCCTATGACTTTTCAACAATCATAAAATCAATCCAAGTGTTAATATGCCTTGAAATATCCTAGATCATCTTTCCTTTGCCTCATGTCAGCTTCAGCTCATAAAATCCTCTCTCATTGAGTAGAATCTGCCCACCTTCATATTCTCCAAATATTACTTTGTTGCCAAACGTTGCACATAACTCTTCCCTTGACTTGGGACACTCAAGATACACTCAGCTTTCCAGAGACTGAAGCCCTGTTTCCAACCCTGGAAAAAACACATCTGATTGGCAAACATAAAAGAGATCCATGTCATTGTCCTCAGAACTTATCAAAGCACCTGCCAAAACCTGTAAAAGTTAACATTCAAGGTAGGAGGTACAGACAGAAACACGGGAGAAAAATATTTGAAGAAGTTGCAAGACCCTGTCATTTTGGTACTGAGTGAGTCATTGGACTTTAAAACTTCCCCTCCTTTCAGGTTATATTATAGTAGAAGGAAGCATCGTTCCTTAAAGATGATTCTAGATTAGTGTAATCTGATAAAAATAAAACACTCTGACAATTACTGTTAAATTTTGTTTATCTTGAAGGAAAGAACATCTGGAAAAGAGCACTTACCATAACATGCAGCTTTATCAGACCAGCCGTCTTGACCACATACTATGGAGCCTGTGGTGTGTCCATCTTGGTTCTCATACCCATGGAGACATTCGTAGTCCAGCCTGTCGTTCAGCCTGAACCATGTGCCATCACTTTTGGCTCTGGCATTCTCAAATACTGGCCTGGCACAGGATTCTAGGGGATAATGGGATTGCGATTTCAATTATAATATTATTTAGTGGGCAATTTTGTTGAGTTTCATCTCAAGGGAAAAGGGCGTCACCAATTAGTATGTACTAATCATAAAAAATAAAAAAAAAGAATACCAATTATATATCACTGCCTTGAAGTAATTACTGAAAATGACAAAAAGTGTATTTCTATGCAACATTTTTCTCAACACTTAATGTCCCTGAATTATTTATTTTATGAACATGTTCCTGAGTTGTTGTACTTATGCATTTTTCCAATGCTAGTATTAAAATAAGCCATTACATAAGTATTATACATAACAGCAGTTTCTGAATTAATATGCCAAATTTATTAGCAGTTGTGACATATTTGCCAGAGAAAACTTAATTGAAAAAAGTAATTTTAAAAAGGCAAGTTAATTTTTAAAGATTTCATAAAATTTTTAGAATTCACATGCTGATTTTACTTTTCCAACTATATTTCTAATGGTTGTACATTCTTTTATACTTATCAAGGTTGAATACAGACATAGTTCTATTCTTTCTAGCTATTCACAAGAAAATATGTTAACAAACAATCTCAGTTTTCACTAACACCATAGACTGATATTAATAAATGTTTAAATAATGTACTTCAATTTCATAATATGAGAAAGCAAAATTATACTAATAAAATATAATAATGGAGACTTTTTCATAAAAAAGAATGTTAGAATGGAAAAGTTGTCATATATTAAAATAAAAAGTTTGTTATGGGGCAACATTTTTCATTTTGAGGATGTAGTGTCTATAGCAAGACTAGGCATTGGAAAAAGTCAAATAAAATCAGTAGAAATGGATATTATAAAACCCACTTCACTTAAAGTGAATATGTAAAATATAACTTCAAAAATATCACCGTGTAGCTTTGGGATGAATAAGACAAACTCATAATTGTTCTTAGGATATCTTCATAAACATCTATGTGGTGCTACAGGAAAAATTTTCAGCACAGCAGAATTTGGTCCTGTCCAAGTGTTTCTCTGTCTCCTTAACTAGATGTTTATGAAGATCTAAGAGAGAACTTTTCACAAGGATATCTACAGTAGAGACTCAATATATGAATTATATATCATATTACTTGAAGCTTATGCACCATGTTCTCACATCTTTGCTTAGAAAGACAACTTTTAGGCTTAGGAGGAGAGACTCTGGCTTAAGAGTCTCCTAAATTAAAAGCAGATGCAATCAGCATAAAGGTCTCAGCTAAAAATAAATGAATTCATCCTGGAATAGAGTTAAGGCTCTTAATCAAATCAGTTTTTAGTCACAGGATGTGACAAAACCTTGAAAGAAAGGGTGTAATGGTATTCTACTCCACTAGTAATTAATCATAAAAAGCAAAAAAAAAAAAAAATACATTTTCCAAAGCTTTGCAATTGATCTTTTCAAATAACAGCCATGAAACCACAAAACACTTCATATAACCCTACTCCAGCTAAAATGAAAAAAAAAAAAAAAAAAAAAAAACGAACGGAAGAAAGAAAAAGGGATAAAAGAATAAAGTTAAAAAGTACTTCTGTATAATTAGCATCAGGATAAAGAATACTAAGATAATGAATTACTTACTAATGCATACAGGTTGAGTTGACCATCCATTTTGCAGACATGTAATTAATCCTGAAGTCTTACCATCTGCTGTTACATATCCTGGTTTACACTTATATTCTGTTTGTTTATTTAGGGGATACGTAAAGGTAGATTCAGACAAAAATCCATTCTCAACCCTTATATTGGATTTTGAACATGTTTCTAAAAGGGAGAAAGCATAAAGAACAGGTAAGCATATATTTGATACACATTTCATAAAGACTCAAATAAGGTAATGATACAAAAAAGGGGAGTCACTTATGACTATAAACCAAGAAAACTTCTAATCATTTAAGGTCGTGTGTAAGAGAGAGAGAGAGAAAAAAAAAAAAAGCAACTATGAGTTTCCAAAGATATTAAACCAAAACACTTGATTTCTATTTTCTAGAACAAAGCAAGATTTAAAATACTCTGAATCCCTTCTAAGAAATTATTAGAAATCTGTTTGTCTAAAGGATCTGGAATCCCACAGCATGTCAGAAATCTTTTAGCAATGGGTTTCCTTTCCTGGGACTTGTTGAAAGTATTGTCTAGTCTGGATCTCTTACACAACCCAGAACACAGATCAGGTGATGATCACAGAACCTTCCACCATAGTGACCCCAGCCTTTGTCTCTGAGAACTTGAAATGCTGTCATCAAAACTGAGTGCTTAAAGCCATATCAGTACATGGAGTTCAATGAAGATGACAAAGATCAATACATCCATTCATTTTACTAAGGACAAAATATTGATCCTTCAAACCATGAATAACTAAACTTGGAAAAGTACAATTCTGTCACCTACTAGACATCTTCATAGAATTCAGCTAATTTTTTTAGTACTTCATGGATAAAGAAGAAATCAAAAGAGAAAACTGAATATTTTGAATTGAATGAAAATAAAACCATGATAATTAAAGTTTTACATGATTTATGAGATGACACAAAAGTGTGCTGAGGGGAATTTTAAAATTACATAGCAATAAGAGTAATGATAAAGATGAAAATCAATAATTGCTTTTCCTTAAAACTGAAAATAGAAAAGCAAACAAGCCCAACACATACAATTTGGAAACACTGCAGTGATATTAGTAAGAGAGTGGAATAGGCCATTTTGACCTCTCCTTCCCTCCACAGACACACTGAATTAACAATTATGTGTGTATCAGCTCCTTCGATTCAAAATAGAAACAGTAGATGAGAAGTTCTGCATTCAAGGCAATTGAGAAACTGCTAAAATTCTAAGTGGCAGGGAAAACTAAGACACATTCCTGCAATAAAATCCATGCAGCAGAGGACCATACAATTTGAATGGAACACTCAACTCCCAGCTTCTCCTGGAGAAGCAAAGAGTTTGATCCACAATCTAGATCTCTGATTTTGCAAATGCTAGTCCAGGGTCCAGCTTCCAATTTACCTGCCTCTGGGAAGCCTAGGATTTCCAACCTCCTAGGATTACAGAAATGAAGTGGCAGTTATGAATCTGTACCAGCACTTCTCAGAGGTCTTCCCTTAGCTTAATGAAGAGAGAGCAACTCCCAGTTTCTCCATGGAAGGAGTCAGACAGCACATCTGGACCTTCATCTTTTCCAGCTCTGCCTGAGGAATTGGCTTCTAACTAACCTGTCCTTGAGAGCTGATGAAACCCAAAATTTGCATTTGTGCCTGGGGACTACAGAGAGCTAAATCATGGTGCAGAAGGCACAGGGTTTGAAGTAGCATGCAGGCATTTGCCACAGCTCCTCTCCCCAGTTCAGTGCACAGTGAGCTAGGTGATAAACTCCAATTGCCTGTTTCACCAAGTATTCTGACTTGTAGATCACTGCATACTCTCGAATCCTGGAGAAGGCTGACTACAAACTCAGAAGTTTGGATGAGCAGAGAGGTTAGAGAGGTAACCAAAATTCTGGCCAAGCTGATTGAAAAGGCTGAATTCTGGAAAGGTTCTACTTCGGAGGCCAATCTGTGAAGACTAGGACAAGTGGATGTTTAGTCTAATGCACAGATATCAACACAGAGAGTCAGGAAAAATGATCAACTGAGAAGTATGTTCAAATGAGAAGAACAAGATATCCATTGCTTTTTATCCCGACCCAACAACAGAAATTCGACAACCACCCACAGCAATCCTGACTTGGAATAAGGTGTGGGCTCTATATCATACACTGAGATCCACGATGGCGGAAGAGTACATCTCTCTCCACGGATACATCAGGAATACACCTCCAGACACAGAAGATCTTGCAGAACACCAGCTGAGAACCTGACCACTGGAAAAGAATATATAGAACCAGGCAACATTCAGCAGGACAAAGGAAGGAGGGCAAAAAAAGAGGAGAGTGAGTAGAACTGGATCTGCATCTGGGGTTGGGAACTGAAGCAGGGACAGAGCTGCATGGGAGGGCAAATGTTTGCGACAGAGGTGAAGCACTGAGACTGTTGGAGAGTGAAGCAGCTGACCAGTGAGAGTCTGAATGGAATGAGGATCACACAGACAATCCTTGCCACAGCTGTACCTACACCAGACAAGGATGCAAGTCCCCTAGAAAGTGCTTCAGGTTGGAGCTGGAACATAGAGATTGGGTTGACTGAAGGGAGATGGTGTGAAGGAACCTGAGAGAGGACAGTGCAGTGGGAAATGCTTATGAAGCAAAGCCAGCTAACCTGGAGGCAGCGTGATACTGCTGAGTCACACACAGAGGATGGAGTCATCTCTATAGCCTCTCTCTCTGCACATATCAGCACCAGACAGCTGAAACAACACAGGGAGGGTGGCCCTTTAAAGACCTGATGTGCAAAGCAACACAGAAGGACCCCAGCCAGGGTGATTTTTAAGTCCCTGATGCGATGAACAACAGACAATGACCCCAACTGGGGGTGCTGTAAGTGCCTGAAGGGGTCAAGCAACAGAGAAGGACCAGCCAAAGAGGCCCTCTGATGGCCAGATGCCAGAAGCTACAAAAGGACTCTAATAGGATCATTGCTTCTACAGATGAGTCAGTGGTTTCCCTGTACGCTTGGCACTGCCAGGGTTCCCATAATTCAAGCAGCTGTGTCACCTCCATGCTCAACCCTCACTGGGCAGAGCTGTCAGAAGCTAGAAAAATCCCTTATAGTCATATACCTCCTGTGACAATAGCCACAGCTATGTATCCGGTGTTGCCATGGTCCCTATTATCCAAGCTCCTGTGTCACTCCGTAGCTCAATCCCACAAGGACAGAGCAACCAGAGGCTACAAAAACCCTAAGTGCATCATATTTTCTGCTGTCCTACCCAGTGGCTCCCCTTAGTACCTGGTACTGCCAGGGTTCCTGCAATTCAAGCAACTGCACCACCTCCACATTCAGTCCTCCCTGGGGCACACCCAAGTCCTCCAGGGGAGCCTCAGGAGTAAACTCCTATGGACGACACACATGCGAAGGTGGAGATAAAACCACAAGTGAAATCCAGGGGCAGGTGTCTAAGGAATAGAACCAAAACATTCCCACCAGTGATACAAGCTGAAGATTGAATCCGCATGATCACCTGGCAGACTTTGTATCTATG
>NW_027219770.1:0-10000 GCF_027580195.1 Bos mutus | reverse complement strand
ATAAAATGATGTCACTTAGTTCTGGTCAGGGTGCCACCTCTTAACTTGAGTGTGATGTACCCATGAATCAATTTCTGGCACTTTGACAGCTGTGGGAGAAGAAAGAATAACCTGGTAAGGGCCTTTCCAGAGGGACTCGAGGAATGAGACCCCAGATTCCACTGTTTTTATCAGGATCTCAGTTCCTGGCTCAAATAGAGGCTTGCTTGACTCAGAGGATGGGTCAGGCGTCAACTTCTGGAGTTCTGTTAATGCCTATTGAAAAGCTGAGAGCTGAGTTACATAATAAGTTTATTCTAAGGCTTCAGGGTCTACAACAATGTCTATGTGTAAGAAAGGCCTTCCATAAATACATTTAAAGGGGAACAATCCCTCCTTTTGGGGGGGGGGGGCAGTCCGAGCTCTCATTAAGGCTATGGGCAGAACTTAAATCCAATTGTCCTGCATCTCTTGAGTTAATTTGTGCAAATGTCTTTTGATAATGTTATTAGCTTTTTCAACCTTTCCTGAGGATTGGGGTCTCTGGGAACAGTGTAAGTGATATTCTTCTCCTTGAACTTTAGACACCTCCTGAGTTATGGCAGCTTTAAAGGCAAAACCATTGTCACTCTGAAGGCACTGTGGCAGCCCAAACCTGGGGATAATTTCATGGGTTAAAATCCTTATCTTTGATCTTGACAACATCAGGAATAGCATTGTGTGCTCGACCCACAGATTTTCCATCATCCAACACTCTAGGATTTACATTTTGTTCAGTTAAAGGGAGAGAAAGGGAGGGCTCAATATTACTGAAAACGGAAGCATGGACCTTGCTTAGTCTATCCCTCCCCAAAAGGGGTGAAGGAGACACTGGCGCGATCAGAAACTCATGTGAAAATAGCACAGAGTTCCAGTTACAGCTTAAAGAACAACTGAAATAATACCTTTTGGCTCGTCCAGACAGTCCCACTATGGAAGCGGATTGGGAAGAAAGTGGGCCAGGGGCTTCAGTAATGCCACCCTCCCCAGTTATTAATACCTGAGGTTCCTCAGGAGTAATTAGGATGGGAGTTTGTGTGGGGACCCCTGGGCACCTTCAGTCTTGATTGTCTTGAGAGTCCAACCCCTGAAATCTATGCCTCTGGGGGCAGTCTCTCCTGTAATGTGGTGCCTTGCAGACCAGACATGAAGCTGCAGGCGGCCTAGATTCCTGAGGGCAATCTCGCTTGAGGTGCCCCTCCTTTCCACAGTAATAGCAAGCCCATCCCTTTTCACCCGGGTCCCTCTGGGCATTATTCTCATGCTGTTTAAGAACGGTTCTTACAGCCATTATGAGGGCTTCCTCCTGTGCCTTTGTCTTTTACTGCATTTATTTCTTTTCTTCATGTTCCTTACCATAATAGACTGTTTGAGCCAGTTGCAACAGATTATCTAAAGACTGATTTATTGCATCAGTTCAGTTCAGTTCAGTCGCTCAGTCATGTCCGACTCTTTGTGACCCCATGAATCACAGCACTCCAGGCCTCCCTGTCCATCACCAACTCCCAGAGTTCACTCAGACTCACGTCCATCGAGTAAGTGATGCCATCCAGCCATCTCATCCTCTGTCGTCCCCTTCTCCTCCTGCCCTCAATCCCTCCCAGCATTAGAGTCTTTTCTAAGGAGTCAACTCTTCGCATGAGGTGGCCAAAGTACTGGAGTTTCAGCTTTAGCATCATTTCTCCCAAAGAAATCCCAGGGCTGATCTCCTTCAGAATGGACTTGTTGGATCTCCTTGCAGTCCAAGGGACTCTCAGGAGTCTTCTCCAACACCACAGTTCAAAAGCATCAATTCTTCAGCACTCAGCTTTCTTCACAGTCCAACTCTCACATCCATACATGACCACAGGAAAAACCATAGCCTTGACTAGACGGATCTTTGTTGGCAAAGTAATGTCTCTGCTTTTGAATATGCTATCTAGGTTGGTCATAACTTTCCTTCCAAGGAGTAAGCGCTTTTTAATTTCATGGCTGCAGTCACCATCTGCAGTGACTTTAGAGCCCCCCAAAATAAAGTCTGACACTGTTTCCACTGTTTCCCCATCTATTTCCCATGAAGTGATGGGACCAGATGCCATGATCTTCGTTTTCTGAATGTTGAGCTTTAAGCCAACTTTTTCACTCTCCACTTTCACTTTCATCAAGAGGCTTTTTAGTTCCTCTTCACTTTCTTCCATAAGGGTGGTGTCATCTACATATCTGAGGTTATTGATATTTCTCCCGGCAATCTTGATTCCAGCTTGTGTTTCTTCCAGTCCAGCGTTTCTCATGATGTACTCTGCATATAAGTTAAATAAACAGGGTGACAATATACAGCCTTGACGAACTCCTTTTCCTATTTGGAACCAGTCTGTTGTTCCATGTCCAGTTCTAACTGTTGCTTCCTGACCTGCATACAGATTTCTCAAGAGGCAGGTCAGGTGGTCTGGTATACCCATCTCTTTCAGAATTTTCCACAGTTTACTGTGATCCACACAGTCAAAGGCTTTGGCATAGTCAATAAAGCAGAAATAGATGTTTTTTCTGGAACTCTCTTGCTTTTTCCATGATCCAGCGCATGTTGGCAATTGGATCTCTGGTTCCTCTGCCTTTTGTAAAACCAGCTTTTAGAACTAACACCCAAAAAAGATGTCATTTTCATTATAGGGGACTGGAACGCAAAAGTAGGAAGTCAAGAAACACCTGGAGTAACAGGCAAATTTGGCCTTGGAGTACAGAATGAAGCAGGGCAAAGGCTAATAGAGTTCTGCCAAGAAAATGCACTGGTCATAGCAAACACCCTCTTCCAACAACACAAGAGAAGACTCTACACATGGACATCACCAGATGGTCAACACCAAAATCAGATTGATTATATTCTTTGCAGCCAAAGATGGAGAAGCTCTATACAGTCAACAAAAACAAGACCAGGAGCTGACTGTGGCTCGGATCATGAACTCCTTATTACCAAATTCAGACTTAAATTGAAGAAAGTGGGGAAAACCACTAGACCATTCAGGTATGACCTAAATCAAATCCCTTATGATTATACAGTGGAAGTGAGAAATAGATTTAAGGGCCTAGATCTGATAGATAGAGTGCCTGATGAACTATGGAATGAGGTTTGTGACATTGTACAGGAGACAGGGATCAAGACCATCCCCATGGAAAAGAAATGCAAAAAAGCAAAATGGCTGTCTGGGGAGGCCTTACAAATAGCTGTGAAAAGAAGAGAGGCGAAAAGCAAAGGAGAAAAGCAAAGATACAAGCATCTGAATGCAGAGTTCCAAAGAATAGCAAGAAGCGATAAGAAAGCCTTACTCAGTGATCAATGCAAAGAAATAGAGGAAAACAACAGAACGGGGAAGATTAGAGATCTCCTCAAGAAAATTAGAGATACCAAGGGAACATTTCATGCAAAGATGGGCTCGATAAAGGACAGAAATGGTATGGACCTAATAGAAGCAGAAGATATCAAGAAGAGGTGGCAAGAATACACAGAAGACCTGTACAAAAAAGATCTTCATGACCCAGATAATCACGATGGTGTGATCACTGTCCTAGAGCCAGGCATCCTGGAATGTGAAGTCAAGTGGGCCTTAGAAAGCATTACTATGAACAAAGCTAGTGGAGGTGATGGAATTCTAGTTGAGCTATTCCAAATCCTGAAAGATGATGCTGTGAAAGTGCTACACTCAATATGCCAGCAAATTTGGAAAACTCAGCAGTGGCCACAGGACTGGAAAAAGTCAGTTTTCATTCCGATCCCAAAGAAAGGCAATGCCAAAGAATGCTCAAACTACCACACAATTGCACTCATCTTACATGCTAGTAAAGTAATGCTCAAAATTCTCCAAGCCAGGCTTCAGCAATATGTGAACCGTGAACTTCCTGATTTATTGCATACACCTGTTTTAATAGCTTACGGTGGATATCTGGAGCCAATTGAGTGAGAAATCTATCTTTTAAGATCACTCCTGCCTCTCCACTTTCAGAATCAATCTCGGTGAATCTTCAAAGGGCTTCTTTCAGTCTCCCTAGGAATTTACCAGGAGCTTCTGTCTCCTCCTGTTCTATGACTGCCAATTTAGCATAGTTTAAGGTTTTAGTATGCATTTGCCTGAGTCCTTCAAGAATACATCTGACAAAATGACTCTGATCCCATCTTCCTTTAGCAATGACCACCAAGCAAGTGCTCTCAAGCAGTGTGTGACTCTGCATGCAAGAGGCTGGGAAAGCTATCTTCTTCGAGGAAGGAAAGGCATCCAGAGAGTGTTTTTCAGGCCTCTATCTTGCAGCAACTCTTTCACTTCTCAGAAGTCAGGTATCCAGGCCTGCCCAGAGAGCCTAAATTCCAGAGTCAGGGCCGTGTGTCTCCGTGCACTTTCCGAGCTGTCAAATACATTTCTAGATCAGACCAGTACTGCCCATAAGGAAGCAGGTTACCGGAGTGTGTCTGAGACGGCTGGGTGCCATACTAATGTCACCTCTTCAAGGTCATTGAGCACTTCAAGAAGATCTATGAGTTCCCCACCAAGACTACACTGGAATCCTGCATCCCCTGCTGCAAATCTAGAGGAACGCTGATTTCCCACTGCAGTTTGAAAGGTTCCCAGAGTCCCTTGCGGCAACTCTCGAGGAAATCCTGAGTTTCCAGCAACAACTATAGAGGAGCCCCTAGTTTCTGCTGCAACTCGAGAGAAAGGCCCAATTCCCCTGCAGCAACTCGAGAGCAATCCATAGTTCTCCCTGGCAACTGGAAAGGAGGCTTGACTCCCTTTTTGCAACTTGAAAGGTTCCCCCAGATGCCCGTTACAACTTGATAGGAAACACAAGCTCCCCACTACAACTCGAGATGAGGCCCGAATCCTCTGCAGAACCTCGAGAGGAATCCCAAGTTCCCCCTCACAATAGGAAAGGAGGCCTGACACCCCTAGGGCAACTCGAGTGGTTCCCTGAGATTCCCATAACAACTCTAGAAGATCCCCGAAATTCCAATGGCAACTTGAGAGGAAATTCAAGCTTCCTACCACAACTCGAGAAAAACCAGAAGATCCACCCTCAACCAAAAATGAGGTGGGATTTCACTGCAGTGACACGATAGCAATCCCGAGTTCCCCTTCACAACTCGGAAGGAGACTTGGCTCACTTTTGGCAGAACAAAGTTTCCCCAGATTCCCTTTGCAACTAGAGAGGAACCCAAAGCTTCCTGCTGCAACACAAAAAAACACCACAAGATTCCCCCCCATCCCGAACCAGAGATGAGGCCTGATTCCCCTGTAGCAACTCGAGAGCAATCCCAGGTTCCCCCAGGCAACTGGAAAGGAGGCTGAACTCCATTTTGGGAACTTGAGAAGTTCCTCCTGACCCCTGTCACAACTCGTGAGGAAGCCCGAGCTTCCTGCGACAACTCGAGAAAAATGACAAGATCACCCTTCAACCCGAAAATAGGCATGATTTCACTGCAGTGACTCGAGAGCAATCCCGAGTTCCCCACTCACAACATGAAAGGAGGCTTGGCTCCCATTTTGCAACTTGACAGTTTCCCTAGATCCCCATCGCAATTCGAGAGGAACCCCGAGTTTCCCGAAGCAACACAAGATAAGTCATGAGATATCACCTCAACTCGATATGAGGCCCAATTTCAATTCAGTGACTTGAGAGATATCCCAAGCTTCCCCTTGCAACTCAAAAGAAGGCTTGACTCCCTTTTTGCAACTTGAGAGGTTCCCCAACATCCCTGTTGCACCTCCAGAGGAACCCCAAGTTTCCCACGGAAACTCAAAAACACCAAGTTCCCAACAACATCTCAAGATGAGGCACGATTTCCCTGCTTCTACTAAAAAGCCTCTTGATGAAAGTGAAAGAAGAGAGTGAAAAAGTTGGCTTAAAGCTCAACATTCAGAAAACTAAGATCATGGCATCTGGTCCCATCACTTCACAGGAAATATATGGGGAAACAGTGGAAACAGTGTCAGACTTTATTTTTTAGGGCTCCAAAATTACTGCAGATGGTGATTGCAGCCATGAAATTAAAAGGCACTTACTCTTTGGAAGGAAAGTTATGACCAACCTAGATAGTATATTGAAAAGCAGAGACATAACTTTTCCAACAAAGGTCCGTCTAGTCAAGGCTATGGTTTTTCCTGTGGTCATGTATGGATGTGAGAGTTGGACTGTGAAGAAAGCTGAGCTCCAAAGAATTGATGCTTTTGAACTGTGGTGTTGGAGAAGACTCTTGAGAGTCTCTTAGACTGCAAGGAGATCCAACCAGTCCATTCTGAAGGAGATCAACCCTGGGTGTTCTTTGGAAGGACTGATGCTAAAGCTGAAACTCCAATACTTTGGCCACTTCATGTGAAGAGCTGACTCATTGGAAAAGACTCTGATGCTGGGAGGGATTGGGGGCAGGAGGAGAAGGGGATGCCAGAGGATGAGATGGCTGGATGGTATCACCGACTCAGTGGACATGAGTTTGGGTGAACTCCGGGAGTTGGTGATGGACAGGGAGGCCTGGCGTGCTGCGATTCCTGGGGTCACAAAAAGTTGGACACGACTGAGTGACTGAACTGAACTGAACTCAAGAGTAATATCGAGTTATCCCTAAGAATTGGAAAGGAGGCCTGACCCCCTATAGAAACTCTAGATGTTCACTGAGATCCCTGTCGCAAGTTGAGAGGAACCCCGAATTTCCTGCCTCACCTCGAGACGAGGCCCAATTCCCCTGCAGCACTCTAGAGAGGAATCCTGAGTTCCCCCTCACAACTAGAAAGGAGGCCTGACTCCCCTGAGGCAAATAAAGAAGTTCCCCGAGATCCCTGTCACAACTTGAGAGGAACCACAAGATTCCTGTCAAATCTCGAGATGAACCCTGAGTTTCCTGCTTCAAGAGGACATGAGGCCTGATTCCTCTGCAGCACCTCGAGAGGAATCCTGAATTTTCCCTCATGACTGGAAAGTAGGTCCGACTCCTCTGAGGCAACTCGAGAGGATCACTGAGATCCCTGCCGCAACTCGACAGGATTCCCAAGCTTTGAAATGCACCTTGAGAAAAACCACAAGACCTTCCCTCAACCTGAGATAAGGCCTGATCCTCCTTCAGCGACTTGAGAGTAATCCCTAGTTCCCCCTTGCAACTTTAAAGGAGGCTACACTTCCTTTTAGTTACAAGAGAGGGTGCCCCAGATTCCCATTGCAACTTGAGAGGAACCCCGAGCTTCCAGCCACAACTCGAGAAAAACCACAAGAAACCCCTCAACCCAAGTTGAGACCAATACCACTGCAGCGACTTGAGAGCAATCTCGAGTTCCCTCTTGCAACTCGACAGGAGCGTTCACTCCCTTTTTGCAACTCAAGAGGTTCCCGCAGTTCACTGTTGCAACTCAAGAGGAACCCCAAGCTTCCCACCACAACTCGAGAAAAACCAAGAGATCTCTGCTCAACCTGATATGATGCCCAATTCCCCTGTAGCCACCCGAGAGCAATCAAAAGGAATTTTTGACTCCCTTTTTGCAACCCAAGAGGTTCCCCCAGATCCCCATCACAACTCGAGAGGAACCCTGAGCTTCTTGCCACAACTCGAGGAAAACCACAAGACACCCTCAACCCGAGATGAGGCCCAGTTCCACTGCAGCAATTCGAGACCAATCCCGAGTTCCTCCTCACAACTCGAAAGGATGCTTGTCACCCTTTTTGCAACTCAAGAGGTTCCCCCAGATCCCCGTCACAACTCAAGAAGAACACCATGTTCCAAACCACATCTCCAGATGACGCCTGAAACCCCTGCATTGACTCGAGAGGAATCCCAAGTTCCTGCATGCAACACAAAAGATGGCCTGACTCCCCTGAGGCAAATAGAGAAATTCACTGAGATCCCCATTGCAACTCAAGAGGAACCCCAAGATCCCTGTCAAAACTCGAGAGAAACCCCTAGTTTCCTGCCTCAACTCGACATGAGGCATGATTCCTCTGCAGCACCTCAAGAGGAATGCTGAATTCCCCCTCACAACTGGGAAGGAGGCATGACTCCCCTGAGGCAACTCGAGAGGATCACTGAGATCCCCAATGCAACTTGACAGGATCCCCAAGCTTCCAGCCGCACTTCTAGAAAAACCACGAGATCCTCCCTCAACCCGAGATGAGTCCCAATTCCCCTGCAGTGACTTGAGAGCAATCCCGAGTTTCCCCTTGCAACTCAATAGGAGGCTTGACTCCCTTTTTGCAACTCCAGAGGTACACGCAGATCCTGGTCACAACTCGAGAGAACTCCGAGCATTCTGCTGCAACTTGAGAAAAATCACAAGATCTCCCCTTAACGCGGGATGAGACCTGATTCCTCTGCAGTGACATGAGAGCAATCCCGAGTTCCCACTCACAACTCAAAAGAAAGCTTGACTCCCATTTTGCAACTCAAGAGGTTCCCCCAGATCGCCTTTGCAATTCCTGAGGAACACAAAACTTCCCGCCAAAACTTGACAAAAACAATGAGATTCCCCCCTCAACCCAAGATGAGGCTGGATTTCCCCTGCTGCGACTCGAGAGCAATCCTGAGCTCCCCCAGGCAATTGGGAAGGAGCTTTGACTCCCTTTTTGCAACACGAGAGGTTCCCCTAGATCCCCATTGCAACCCGAGGGGAACCCAGAGCTTTCCGCCGCAACTCGAGAAAAACACAAGATCCCCTCTCAACCGAGATGAGGCCCAATTCATGCAGTGACTCTAGGGCAATCACGACTTTGCCCAGGCAACTGGAAAGGAGGCTTTACTCCATTTTGTACCTCGAGAGGTTCCCCAAGATATGCACCACATCTCAAGAGGATCCCCAAGCTTCCCATCACAACTCGAGAAAAACCACAGCATCTACCCTCAACCAAGATGAGGCCCAATTCCAGTGCAGCAACTCGAGAGCAATACAGAGTTCCCCCTCGCAACTTGAAAGGAGCCTTAACTCCCTATTTTAACTTGAGAGGTTCCCCCAGATCATCATCCCAACTCGAGAGAAACCCCAAGCTTCTGCTACACCTCAAGAAAAACCTCAAGATGGCCCCTTATCCCGAGACAAAGCCCCATTACCATGCAGCGACTCAAGTGAAATCCCGAGGTCCCCCTTGGAAATTGAAAGGAGGCTAGACTCCCTTTTCGAAACTTGAGAGGTTCCCCAAGATACCTGTCTCAACTTGAGAGGAACCCCGAGCTTCCCTCCTCAACTTGAGGAAAACCACGAGATCCCACCTCAACCCGAGATGATCCCTGATTCCCCTCAGTGAGTCAAGAGCAATCCCGAGTTCCCACTCACAACTCAAAAGGAGGCTTGACTCTCATTTGGTAAATCGAGTGGAATCCCGAATTTCTCACAGCAACTCAAGAGGAACTCCAAAACCCCACAAAATCACCCCTCAATTCAAAATGAGACCCCTGTTATTCCTCAGGGAGTAGAGAGAAATCCCAAGTTCCTCCAGGCAACTGGAAAAGAGGTGTGACTCCATTTTTGCAACTCAAGAGGTTCCCCCAGATCCCCTTCCAAAATTGAGAGCAACCCCGAACTTCCTGCTGAAACACGAGAAAAACCGCAACATCCATCCTCAACCCAAGATTAGGCCCGATTCCACAGCAGTGACTCGAGAGCAATCCCGAGTTGCCAATCGCAACTTGAAAGGATGCTTGACTCCATTTTGCTACTTGAGAGATCTTCGTCACAATTCGAGGGGAACCCTGAGCTTCTTGCCCCAACTCAGGAAACCACAAGATATCCCCTCTACTTGAGATGAAGTGGGATTTCACTGCAGTGACTTGAGAGCAATCCCGAGTTCCCCCAGGCAATTGGAAAGGAGCTTGACTTCATTGTTGCAACTCGAGAGGTTCCCCCAGATCATCGTCGCAACTCGAGGGAACCCTGAGCTTCCCACCCCAAGTCGGGAAACCACAAGATCCCCCCTCTACTTGAGATGAGGTGGGATTCAACTGCAGTGACTCAAGAGCAATCCTGAGTTCCCCCTTGCAACTTGA